>NC_034600.1:6915445-6927461 GCF_900095145.1 Mus pahari | reverse complement strand
CTATCTATCTATCTATCTATCTATCTTTCTATCTATCTATCTATCTATCTATCTATCTATCTATCTATCTATCTATCTATCTATCTATCTATCTACCTACCTACCTACCTACAATCTGTCTACAAGTTTGTAACTCGACTTCAATTCCAACCCAATCTCATAGGATCCATTCTAGTCTACTGCCTTTCCTTATCTGTAATTCTTTCCTCCAATAATACATCTGGATCTCATTAGCCACAATATATTTCCTTCTTTTCTCAGTCACAGAGTACACACAATGAAGCTTTAAATGTATAGCACACATCACTTCAAAACCTGAACTCACTAACCAGGGTAGTTGTGTATAGTTCATCTTGTTCCTTGCCTTGAAATTGATGTGAAAGATCATAAACCTACTTAGGCTTTTTCTTCTTTTCCAAACCCTGTGTGATGATATTATTGATTTATGTTAAATGCTTCTTTAACATTTGTAAGATTGCTTGCACATTGATTGATTTATTTAAAATTAAATGCATTAGAATATTAAGATAATGAAAACTGTGACTGTCAGAAAGCTTTATGTAGCTTTCACAGTACATCAAGTAATGAATCTTTAAAGAGAAAATATTTATTTTGTCTCACAGTTTTTGAGGTTTCAGCTCTTTATTGGCTGTTCTCATTGCTTCTGGGGCAGAAGTGGGTAGCACACTGAGGACAAGGGGGTGCGTGCATATTTTTTCCTCTCTTTTTTCTTCCTCCACATCTCTCAGTTTCAAAGGTTTACTTTTTACTTGCTAAAAGATAATCCAATTGGGAAACCACAGAAAAGACAGAATAACTAAACTATGGTTTTTATTTGAAATGAGGCAATGATTTTAAGTGATACTTTGAGTGATGGGAGGCAGTCCCTTAATCTCTTATGAACTGGCTTTAAAATCTGGTACGACTTGGAAAAGAGGTGAAAAGAGATACTATACAGCAAATCAGTTTCCAGATAACTAAAATCTTCCACATCTGTGAAAGCACTAAATTTTCACTTTCTGTATAGCAGGTGATTTTTGTAGCAAGGCTTCTTGATTTCTGTTGTGCTGCCTCCTGATAACATCTGTAATGTTATTTCAGTTAGTTCATCTAAATTTCTTCATTGCAGTTTATGAAATGAAACATAAATGTGTGCAGAGAACATTACCTAAGAAATTATGGTAATTGTCAGGTTTGCAGCCTGGGACAAATGGCTGAGGTGCCTGTTTAACTTATTAAAGCGGATGCTGATTACTAGGTTATCCTTTAACCCTTCAGTCTATATATGTTAAAGGGCCCTCCTGGCTGACATTCCCTGTCCCACATGCTAAACTTCTCTGGGCCTGGGCCTGGGCCCGGGCCACCTTCCCCCCAACTGCCCTTTCCTATATCATTTAACCAGTTTTGTTACCTGGTCCTTTACATATACTCTCTTTTGGACCTCCTGGCTACTATACCTAGTTCCTCTCTCTCCCTCTCCTTTCCCATTCCCATAATTCAGGGTTATGTCCACTCTGTTATCCTTCAGATGTCTATGCCTCGGGCTAAACTATCCCACATATCTATAACAAACTTTCCTCTGCATCATACCTAGGAGCAGTCATGTTCTTTTCTTTTTATTTCTTTTTTTTTACTCAGTAATATTTATGCAATACTGATGTAAGTTAAGATCTAGTTCAGTGTAAATTTCCTCATGAATCTCTATTTATCTATCATCTATCTATCTATCTATCTATCTATCTATCTATCTATCTATCTGTCGAGATACATATATATATATATGTATATATACATACATATACATATACACATATACATATACACATATGGTTGTGCATATTAAGGCTGTGCATTACTAATGAATTTCTTCCTCCATCATTCTCTACATTATTTTCTTAGACAGGTCTCTTCTTAGACAGGGTCTCTTTGAGTGAACCTGGAATTCACTGATTTCACTATGCTGGTTGAACTGGCAACCACCTATGACCTCCCATCTCCACCATCCCATCACAAAGAATGCAGGTATGCATTCCTATACCCAGAATTTTTACATGATTGCTGGAGATCTGGACTCGGGTCCTCATGATCGCATAGTAAGGACTGTCTTTAACTCCTAAACTTTCTCTTTAGTTCTCTCCTAGTAAATGTGATAAATAATTGATTCTCTCTCACTTAATATCTGAAGAATGTGACTAGGAAGTTATTGACTTTTAATGTTTGAAAATCACAAGACCATGAAAGTTTAACTTGTCTTTAATATGTCTAGTGATATCAGTCACTTTTAGCTTCTGTGACCCTTAGTCACAGAAGCCTTTTGGTTAGTTTAATTTGAGTACAGAAAATCATTAAGATGTCACGGTGTGATCTCTAGAAAAAAATTAATCTGCAACATATTTGTACTGGCTAGTTTTATGTCACCCTGATACAGCAAGAGTCATATGAAAAAAAGAATGCTTAATTTATAAATGCACCTATCAGGATGGCCTCCTGTAGACAAATCTATGGTGCATTTTCTCACTTCTTTATTGATGTAAGGGACCCAGTTCACTGAGGGTGGTGTCCTGTGTGCTTTAAGAAATCATGGTGAGCAAGCCAAGGAGCACAGTCTGTAAACAGCCATTCCTCTGTGCCTCTGCACCTGTACCTGCCTTTAGTTCTTGCCTTAATTTCAGTGCATAATGAACTATAAGCTATAAGATGAAGAAAATCTTTTCTCCTCAAGTTACTTTTGATCATGGTGTTTTTATCACAGCAATGGAAGTTGTAACTAAAACACCTTCTATATATATAGAGAGAGATGTATTCCCTTTAGCTATGTAAGAAAATAACTCTGAAGATAGCATCAGCAGCCTAGTAATACATCTAGCAGCTTTCACAAAAATTCTGGCTCTTCTTGGTTCTTAAATAGGAAAGATGTGTAAATCCATCTTTTGTTCTCATGTAACATCTATGGCAATTTATGACTAAGTTAATGGATGTACTATTAAAGTTACTTATAGTTGAAATTTGTAAGATAAATTGGCACATTAACCAATTTATTTACTATATGTATATATATATATATATATATATATATATATATATATATATATATATATGGTGTTTTGTTTTGTTTTGTTTTGTTGGTTTTTTGAGACAGGGTTTCTCTGTATAGCCCTGGCTGTCCTGGAACTCAACTCTGTTGACCAGGCCAACCTAGAACTCAGAAATCCACCTGCCTCTGACCCCCAAGTGCTGGGAGTAAAGGTGTGTGCCACCACTGCCGGAAAGCTAATTTAAAGTTAGTTTAAATTAGTTCATTTTGAATTAGTCTATTTTAAACTCTGGTCGACACATAGCATTATGCAATGTGATAAGTTTAAAATGTTTCATGTATACACATAAATTGAATGTCAGCAGTCTGGTAGGGTTTTTTTTTTCTGTTCTTTCCTTTCCAGTCTTACTATTATTTTACCTACATCATTATCAGATTGTTTCTATCATAGTATGGTTAATACCAGAGTATGGTACTACATATTGTACACCATTAATATTTTATTCACAATTTGATAATCTCTAGACTTCATGTGTCTGTCCAGTGTAGATTATTTATTTCACCATCTCTAAGGTAACATCCCCTCTTCCTGCTATGTATTCACTTAAATAGTGTGGTTTCTTGTTTTTACTTAATTTTGCCTCTAGAAATATGGAATGCTTAGGTTAAGTGAGAATGTGATTTTAGATTCTATCAGGGAAATTTCTACTAAGAATTCTGAAATAAATTTAGCTAGACCAAGTTAAATATAATACTCACTGATTCAAAAAGTACAGTGAATTTTATTTTTAATTTAAACCATATTTTTTTATAATCTTAGAGTCTATTAAGCACATATTCCTTGGAAATTTTCTGCAAATGTAAATATGTGTATTTGTTTGACAAATTATGTCTACAGTATTCAGGGTGTTCCCATACAGATACCTTCCAGAAGAACATATGCCATCAACAAATTAGGAATAGTATCTATTGGAAATCTTACTTATATGAGGATACATACATGTATTATTTGCATGCCATGTTGATAGTTATTTGACAGTGGATTCTCTTTCCCCCACATGTACCACATAAAGGGGTGCTTTCTGTCAAGTTTTAACCAAGTCTTAAAGTCACCGACCTGAGGAATTATTCAGATGAAATAAAGTAAACAAGTTTTCTAAATATGCAAGATATTTTTCTGTATGTGAAGTAACTCCTAGAATAGACAAAGTATCACCTGAATATTTACTGGAAAAAATAGGCCACATCATGCTTTGCTTCTGAGTCAAGAACATTAGCTTTTCACACACCTACCTACTATATAAAGCATAATCATGTTCTGTGTATTTTGATAGTTGTTTTTGAAAACCTAGACTGGAATTAGAGCTGTATGGGCTTCATGATGATATTGAGAATAAACACTTGTTCATATGGGGGTGTATTTAATCATACTCATATACTTTACTATCTATTTAGAAATCACTCAGTGGTTGAGCTGCCACATAAATTACTTTTAAATACAACACTAGTGAATGAATCATAGGCACAGCATCCCTATTACCTGATATCTATTTAGTATTGGAAGAAGAAACAAAGAGAAAGTATTCTCCTGTAATGAGGTCTAAACATGTTTGTAGTCATCAATCTATTTATAACATCAGTTTACAGCAAACACATAGCCAACATCAACTTAAATAGAAGTAAACTCTAAGCAATTCCACTAAAATCAGGAACAAAACAAAAATGTCTACTCTCTTTATAACTACTAAATATAGTACTTGACATCTTCCTTAGCTCAGTAAGAAAAATGACGGAGATCAAAGGGATATATAAATTGGAAAGGAAAAAGTCAAAATATTCATAAGTGACCCTTAAAATTTCACTGGGGAACTCTGACAACTGATAAACACTTCCAGCAAAGTAGCTATATACAAAATTGATTCACAAAAATCAATAGCCTTCCTACATACAGATGACAAATCAATGGATAAAGATGTCAGGCAAGCCAAACCTTGCTCAATAGCCTCAAATAATATAAAATATCTTGAGCTAACTCTTACGAGGCAAATGAAAAACTTGTATGATAAATTCTGCAAGTCACTGAAGAAAAAATTTTAAAAATATATCAGAAAAGATTAAGATCGCCTATGCTCATTGATTGGTAGGAACAATAGATTGAAAAGGGTCATTCTACCAAAATTAATTTATATATTCAATGTAATCCCTATCAAAATTCCAACATGATTCTTCACAAACATTGAAAGTATAATCCTCAACTTCATATAGAAGAACAAGAAAACCCAGGATATGTAAAAACAATCTTGAATAATAATAGAATATTCAGAGGTGTCACCATTCCTGATTTCAAACTGTACTACCAAGTTATGGCAATAAAAATTATATGGCACTGGCATTAAAAACAGACACATTGATCAATGGAATCAAACTGAAGTCCCAGAAATAAATCCACATACCTATGGACATCTGATTCTTTGTAAAGAAGCCAGTAATGCACACTGGGAAAAACACCATCTTCATGTGGTCAGACTGGATATCTGTATGGTGAAAAATGCAAAATAGATCCATACTTAACACTCTGCCCAAAGCTCATCTTCAAGTGGATTAAACACCTCAACATAAAACCAGACACACTGAATTTGATAGAATAAAATGTGGGGAAGACCCTTGAACTTACTGGCACAGGAAAAGACTTTCTAAACAGAATGCAGTTAACACAGGCAATAAGATCAATTATCAATAAATGGGACCTCATTAATCTGAAAAGGTTTTGTAAGGCCAAGGACATCATAATTCTGAGAAAGCATCAGCTTATGGAATGTGAAAAGATTTTTACTGACTCCACATTTGATATAGGATTACTATCCAAAATATATAAAAATCTCAAGGAACCAAATAATTTATCCATAAACTAAATAATTCAACTTAAAAATTGTGTACAGGTCTAAACAGAAAATTCTCAATAAAGGCATTGCAAATGGCCAAGATTTACTTAAAGGAATGTTCAACATCCTTAACCATCAGAGAAATGCAAATCAAAATTACTTTGAGATTCCATCTTAGACATGTCAGAATGGCTAAGATTAATAACATATGTGAAAGCTCATGGTGGTAAACATGTGAAATAAGGGAACACATATACATTAGTGAGGGAAGTTCAAAGTTGCACAGTCTATGGAAATCAATAGTGCAATTACTCAGAAAGTTGGGAATCAATCTACTTCATGATCCTGATATACCTACCACTCTTGGGAATATACCCAAAGGATGACTCATCCTTCCACAAGGATACTAGCAATGATGTTTATTCCTGCCTCTATTCATAGTAGCCAGAAACTGGAAATAACCTTGGTGTTCCTCCTCAGAAGAATGGATAAAAAAGAAAAGCAACTTAACACATGGAGTATTTTTCAGCTATTTTTTAAAATGACACCATGAGATTTGCAGACAAATGGATAGAACTACATAAAAAAAATCATCTTGACTGAGGTAATCTAGACTAAGAAAGATCAGTATAGTATGTATTCACTTCTATATGGGTATTAGCCATTAAATTAATCCTGATCAACATAGAATCCATAGGCTTTGTGCAGTTAGGCATAAAGGAAGGGGCTATGGAGAACACATGACTTTCCATGGTAGGACAAAGTAAAATAGATTTTATGGGTGGACTGGAGTATGGGGAGGTGGCAAGAATAGGAAGATCAGGTTTGGAAGGTAAGAGGAGATGAAGGAGGGAAAGCAGGGAAAGACAGCTGAAATTAAGGGGCATTTGAGGGATGGTATAGAAACCTAATGCAGTGGAAACTTTCTAAAATATATGAAGGCAACCTAATAAAGTCATCTAATGATGGGGAAGCTAGAGTCTCACCTGGCCATCTCTTGTCACCAAACAAGGCTTTCTGTACTTAGATTTGGTTCTATTTAATTGACTTGTTGGTCAAAGGGCTCCTACGAAAATCCCCAAACAACCCAGGTTGTTGCTAAGACAATAGTTGGCTCACTACAAACTGACAGCTAAACCTCATTGCTGAGGACAACACCCACACAACTTATTAAACATGGAGAAGTCAAGCTGGTACCCACATGAAGCTGTTACCTCTATGTTCTAGTGTCTTTGTTGTGGGAAGGTACTCTACAGACTACCAGAAGAGAAATATAAACGTCAACCCAGCCAAAAAAAAATATTTTGATCTATCGTCTGTACTGCCTGCAAGATATTTTAGGGCTATTGTGGCCCAGAAATGGTGTGAGTAGCAAACCAATGTCTGAGTTGATTTAACAGTGAGACAGCACCCATTCCTGAAAATGCTTCATTAACCAAGAGCCACACCAGATAGCCCAGGGACTGAAGATAAAACCAAACACTACTGACAAAAAAAAATTGTTAATAAAATTATTCCTGATGATATTCTGCTATATTCATAGATCAGTGTGTTATTTGGTCATCACCAGAGAAGCTTCCTTTTATTACACATAGACAGCCCTTGAAACACACAGCTTGAAATGGGATGTCTCCAGCAAATCCTTCCTCTCAGAGCTCAGAGAACCCTATGGAAGAAGATGCAAAAAGAGTTAGAGACAGAAATGATAGAGAACATCAATAGAACAAGGCCCCCTGAATAAACTGAGCAAGGCTCATAGGAGGTCACAGAGACTGGAGTAGAAACCACAGAGCTTACATGGGTCTGCACCAGTCCTCTGCATATATATTATAGCTTTCAGGTTAGTGTTTATTTAAGTCAATTGAATATGACTGAGTCTCAGCACTGGAAGACTTGTGTGAATGAGTGGGCCTTTGTTTTTGTTTGTTTGTTTTGTTTTGTTTTGTTTTGCCTGCTCTTGGGGCTCTTTTCCTTCTGTTGGGCTGCCTGGACTTGATCTGATGATTTTTCCTTTATCTTACTATATTTTATTTTGTGTTATGTCTTAGTTAGAAACCTATTCTTTTCTAATAAGAGACAGAAAGAAAGTGTATTCAAAGGGGCTGAGAAGTAGAGAGGAAATGGGAAGAGAAAAGGAAATGGAAACCATAAACAAGATATTTTGTATGATAAAAGAATCTATTTTCAAGAACAACAACAAAACAGAAAATAATAACTCCCCTGGCAACGGGCAAAGAAGCACCTTTCCATGTTTGTATATCAGTCAGGGGCAGAGCAGATGGCAGTCCTCTGTTCATCCTAGCTTGATGCCTAGCTTGGTAGCCAAAACTGTCTTATGCCTAGGACATATAAAAATCAAATCAAATCAAATCCAGGCAGTGCAGTGCCGGAGGAGGAAGACAGAGACCTGTTTTGCCACTCCTCTCAGTATGAACAGGGGAAAACACTCACACATCTGCCCTCTATTCCATGGGACTGGGGAGTTATAGACACACAGAGCCCCACATACCTCCTCTCAGTGCAACACTGGGAAAGAAAAACTGTCAGAAACCTGCAGAACGCCATGCTACCCACAGACCTGCTCTCTTCGTGCAGCACAGGCAGTCATAGACACCTGCTTGCCAGAAGATATCACCTAAGGGGCCCACCAGCTGAGTGACCAGCTTGCAGCAGGAGTCAACACAATGTGTGAGTATGTGATAGACAGACCGGAGAGAAAGGGAAGTGGAGCAGCTTGAGCATTATGAAGACTCGAAGGTGGAGAGGAGTAACTTGTTTTGTCCCACCATGAGAGACCATAGTGATGTCCTTGCCTGAGATATCTCTGAGGGTCATGTCTGGGTCTTGAGTTCGTGATTATGCAGAGGCAGGGGTCAGTGTCGACATCTGTGGTTCATATTACCGCTAGAGAACATTCCTGGTCAAGGCAGCCGCTTGGGACCAAGTGAATATCCAGGAGATGTTCAGAATTGGTCATACTCATCACTGGCTGCAGTACTCTGGAGAGCTGGCCCCACCTCTCACCCAGAGCAGAAATTAGGAGAACAAGCCCTATGCCTGGCCTGAGCAACACAGTAGAACTAGTAGCCCTGATGGCATTTGTGAGACAGCCTGAGGGTGTGACAGTTGGCCCAACCCCTAGCAGGCTGTAGCACTTGGGATAGTGGGCCCCACATTTGGACTAGGCAACACAATGGAGCTGGCCCTGGAGGTAGGGAACAGGTGAGCAGGCTCCAAGGTCATGAAAACAGGAGTGCTGGCCTTGCCTCCTGCTGAAGGCTGCACTGGGTGTAGCAATGCCAGAGAGCTCACCATTATAGTTTAGACAAGGGAGAGATGGTGCAATGACCATCTCAGCTACCACATGCACCCAGGTCCAGGACTCTAAGTTAGTTGGCCCACCCCAAAATCTCTATGAACTGCTAATGGTTGAGATCATAAAAGGGCCAGTGCTACTGTTTCAAAGCTGGAGGATCCTCATGACATAGGGGCAACAAGATAACCAATAGTGGTCTTGATGAAGATCCAATATTGATGGTGTCACAGAAGCCAGAGATCTCTAACCAGATCAATGACTCATTGCAATGAACATTTGCAAGTGAAGATGTGTGGACAGAGAGAAATAGTGTGGGGCACACTGCAGCATAATACAGGTTTCATGCTGAGATGATTTCTATGCTTTGTGTTTTGTTTGTGTGTTTTTTTTTTGTTTTTGTTTTTTTATTTTTTTATTTTTTTATTTTTTATTTTGAGGGTCTGATGTAAAGGCAAAGGGTGAATATGTGGTGACAGGGAGGTGAGTCGGGCTGGGGTGCATGATGTGAAACTAACAAAGAATCAATAAAAAGAAAAAAACCTACTTGTATTTTAATGGACCTAAACAGTATACATGTTAAAATATAAATTTCCCACAACCATTATTATAAGTTATTACACATTATATTTTTAGTTTTACCAATCATTTATTTTCCTCCACAAAATTAAATGTGTACATTTCTAGATAATATCAACAATACCAAAAACAAATTGGCTTTTGTGATTTTCTTGTCCATATGTTTTTAACATGTTTCCTTTGAAATAGTATTATATCCCTTTCCTGTCTTCTTTCCTCCCTTCAGTGCATCCCAGGTACCCTACTGCCTACTCTTCTCATACCCTCTCAGGCTTATAGCTTTTTCTTTGATTATTATTCGTGTGTGTGTGTGTGTGTGTGTGTGTGTGTGTGTATGTGTGTGTGCACAGATTATGTAAACATAACCTTCTTAGTCTAATTTGTTGGTGGTGAGTATATGGTTTTAAGGATTAGACAACCAATAACTAGGTTCATCTTTAGGAAAGGCTAATTCTCGTTCTCCCAACAGTCATTTATTGCTTACAGTTCTTTGTTTGGGGTTAGGATAATGCAAATTTTCTCTTCCATATAAACATGTACCCCTACATTATTATTAAAGAGAGCATGGAGGTTTGAGGTCCAGATTCAGTTTAGTAATTACACTTTATCAATCTAGTATTTATACTGCTTTAAAAATGGCTGTCAGTATGGTTCATTTGCTAGTCTGGATAAAAAAAATGCAACATCAAGACTGAGGAAGCTGCTAGGTGCACAGCCCCCCCCCCCCCGGCTCTCCATCCTAGGGTAACATTGAATTAATAAGAATTTATTACCATGGCACTTTCCTCCTTCTGCACCTGATGGACAAAAACTTCTAAATCCCAGCTAAGATTAACTTCCAGCTCCAATTTCAGGGAAACATACATAACAAAATCTCTAATATTCTCTTGTCCATCCTATGTTAGTAATAAGACTATAAACAGAGTTTTTAGGCCCCACAGTGCTTTAATCAGATAGCAAAAAAACAAAAACAAAAACAAAAACAAAAACAAAAAACAAAAAACAAAAAAAACTGTAAAGCATGTACTGATGGGCCCTCCAGAGGAGCCTCCATGCTGAAAGTTCACAATAGGGTAGAGAGGCTCTACTGAGCATGCATTTCTTTGGTGAATTCACTTTGCCCATGTATGGCAGCAAAAGACTTAGAAAGTCTCCTTCCCTGTGTTGTGGAATGCCAAAACTTTGTGGGTAGAGTAAGAGTCTACAAAGGACTTTGCAAAATGAGAGATTGATATTGGGACCTTGTGCCCAAGGAAAGGTGACAATTACCTCTTTGTCTAAACTGAATCAGTTGCAGTCAAGATATAACAAATTCAGGAATAGTAGAAGAGCTGCTTCACAACTGAGAGAAATGAGGCAGCCAGTGGGCCAAGCCTGTAGCTCTCCTGTTCTGGAAGGCAACTTCCCTTTATGTGCCAGAACTCTACTGCTTTCTCTTGGGCAAAAATGGCAGTCACTTTCAAAATATCTTAGTTTATTGTCTAAGAGACCATTTAAACTAAAGCAACTGGAACATTATTGACTGTAACCGAGACATTGTCCCCTGTTTGGTGGGAACCTCATAAATAAATATAATTCAGCCAGAGGAAATAAAGTGAGGTTTGGCATGTGTTAAAAGGTGAAAGTAGCCGGGCATGGTGGCACACACCTTTAATCTCAGCACTTGGGAGGCAGAGGCAGGTGGATTTCTGAGTTCGGGAGCCAGCCTGGTCTACAAAGTGAGTTCCAGGACAGCCAAGGCTAGAAACCCTGTCTCGAAAAACCAAATAAATAAATAAATAAATAAATAAAAGATAAAAAAAAGGTGAAAGTAATATATTTATAGTGAAACTGTATTTTATTAACTTTTGTTTTTTATTGACTTTTCATAACCAAGGCTTCTAGTTATTTTTAGATGGCACCAAATTTGTTTTCCCCATGTTTATGCCTACTTGTTTGACCTTACTATTTCCTGACAACATTAACTTGGAAAGCTATTATGCTTACTGCTGGTATTCTGTCTGGACTTCACTCCCACAGTTACCTGGCAACAGTCAGATATGCTCCGCCCCACAGTTACCTGGTAACAGCCAGGTAGGCGGCCCACTATAAAATGGTCTGCTTACCCCCTCCTCTCTCTCTCTCTCTCTCTCTCTCTCTCTCTCTCTCTTCTCTTCTGTTTCTCTCTTTCTTTTTGCTGTCTTGCTCCCCCTTTCTCCTTCTCTCCTT
>NC_034600.1:6909051-6915345 GCF_900095145.1 Mus pahari | reverse complement strand
CTCTTCTCTCTCTCTCTCTCTCTCTCTCTCTCTCTCTCTCTCTCTCTCTCTCTCGCCTCTCTCTTGCTTCTCTCTTGCCTCTTGCTGTCTTGCTCCCCCTTTCTCCTTCTCTCCTTCCCCCATTCTCTCCACGTGGTTTCGGCCAGCCTCTACTTCTCTACTCTCTCCCTCTCTCTGCCTTTCTCTGCCTCTACTACTCTCTTAATTTCACTCCCCATGCCCTGAATAAACCCTATTATACCGTCATATGGCTGGTCCCTCAGTGGGAAGATATGCCTCGTCATGGGCCTGCTGAGGCACTCCCCTCACACCTTACCACACCCCTATAGAACATATCTTAATATTCCTTTATCTTTCATTAATCACAACATTGGTAATATGACTCAGACCTAGAAATTCTGCAGGTTTGCATGCCACCTCAGCTACCACAAGAGATCCACACTCACTAACCCAGATCTGGTAAAGCCCCACTCTCACTGGTCAGAGTCACCATCTGCATGGTCCCAGAGAAGATTTCTTGAGTTCAGAGCTACCCCTGTGCTGCCCTGACCCTTGTTTTGGGACTCTTTTCCTTGGGTGAGATTTCCCTTTCCCTGGAGACAGTTTCTTTCTCACAGCTAAAAATTCCAGGCTGGGACTGGACAACAGCTCTTTGGCTCAAAAGCACCAGCTCTGAGCATTAGACTTTAGCACCCATGTGTCTTGCCCTTGGGTCAGTCTGCTATTGACCCTTAGCTTAGATTTTTCCCCTCCCCATTCTCTCATTTGCAGACTGCTGGTTCAGTCAGTTTGTTTGAGAAGCTGAGAAGTAGGTTTGGCCTTGCCTACTTCTGGAGACCCTACTTGCTGCCCTTCCCACTCTGCTCTTGGTTCAGAAAAGTAGGTCTCGACTCCCTGTGTCCTGCCAGAGGTCCTGACTGTTAGAATTTGCTTTCCCACTTGTGACCTCCTGCACACTCTCTTCCAAGCAAAGCGCTTGTCTGCCCACTCCCTCACAGGCAAGGGAGCCCCTTTCTGGCCAGGACTTATAAAGTGAGTGCTAGCAGTGCTAGCAGTGCTGCACTCCTGAGACAGAGAACAAACTACTTTGGGTGCTGCCTTTTCCCGTCCACTATGGACTCTGGGCACTGGGCTGAGACTTCTGGCTGCAAGTAAGAAGTCCTGCCCCACAGAGCCAGGGTCTGATCTGTGCTATCTTACGTCACTGATGCCAGCTTTCTTAATCTGGTCCTAACCAAATGATTCTTTGCTGATACAAAATATACTTTTATCTACCTACACAACCTGTCAAAGTTACATAAGATTTTCATTCCTATCCTGTCTTAGTATGACTTTTACAACTGTCATTAAATTCTATTCAGTTATAACCAATCTATATAGTGCTCAATCCTGTCAGAAGTTTGTCAATTATTAAGTTTATGAAAGACAGAGTTCCCCAATGCCTCTAAGAGTTTCTCCCACCAGGTCTCAGAGAACACAGCTACAGGATGCTGCTTGGATTGTGATATGATAGTCACTGAAATACGCAGTGGATAAAACTGGAAACTCTTGAATCAAATGACTTAGCTAAACCAAGGTAAGCTATTTCTCAAGTCACACATATTCATTCCACAGAGAAAAAGCCCTGTGTCTTCTGGGCTTGAAAGCCAGACCAACTACCCAAGTTGCCATAGAGACCATAGAAATTGTTGGCTAATGGACCCTATCATTTTTTTAAAATAATATAACTGCTAAATTATTGTTTATTCCCCAGACTTCTTACTACATTGACAGCTAAGGCAGAAGCTAGAAAAAAACTTTCACAGATATAATCTGTTATCTCCTTACCTGAACTCAGTTTTCTTTAATTAAATGCTTCATATTTCCTCTTCTTGCTGTGCCACTGTCCTAACATTATCTGAGTTCTCAAAATTTGCCTAACTCTAATAAAACATTCCACAATACAAACCAACTTTGCCAAGTTTTTTAAATCTTGTTCCTTCTGCTACACAAAAGGCTCATCTTAAAGACTGTTCATGTTGCTAACTCATGTTGTTATCTACAGAAAACCTATACAGATCTACCTCTTATGGACCAAATAAGTGAGTGTTCCTGCCAGCAATCACACTTTGAACCAGGTCGGCCCTGGAAGGCAAGCTGGGGAAGGGAAAAGACTCGGGAAATAACCAGGATAAGACAAGAGATCCTGATCAAAGCCCAAGGTTAATGAATTACTCAGTTTTTATAGCATGGGAAAAAGCCCTTCCCCCCAGCCCCAGTCTTGGGGTCTGTAGCACAGGTGGCCCTGAGAACGCTGTCTCTGGAACATCTAAAAGTCTTCTCAGCAGGCAATGGCGACACTTTGAAGGGCAGTGGTGGTGTAAACAGTAGAGCCGGCTTGGAAGATCTGAAGATTATCACCGCAGGTGGTCGTGAGCCAGTGGCTGCAGACATCTGAGAAAGCCTGTTGCTGGGAGGATGGTACCAATAGGCTCCATCTGCCTAACCTACTCCAGAGGGTGAGATTCCTCTGGGTTTCAAATGTACATCTTAATTTTTTTCTCTCTCCCAAATGTATTTAATCTTATTCTCTACACATAATAATGTGTTTCAACTTCTTATCAAGTCCAAGGCACTTACTTACTACATCAAGGACAGCTCCAGAGAAGCAACCTTCAGATGCTCCAGCTCCTATCACTGATGCTTCTATAGCACCTGTTCCTTCTGATTTATCCTCAGATGGCTCCACAGATCCTGAACAGCAAGGGAACAGACAACTCTCCTAAGATTGGACAAACATCCCCCATATCCATCCTTCCAGGTTCCCCAGAGACATGTCACCCCAATGCCAGCATGAAGCAGCCAGATATTACAACAACCCTATTCCTGTTTTGCCATCACCTCTTTCCAATTTTTCTCTTTTAATTAACTCAAAACTGGGGAATGTTGGTATTCTGTCTGGACTCCATCCCCACTGTTACCTGGTAACAGCCAGGTATGCCTGGGCCCACTACAAAAAGGGCTGCTTGCCCCCTCCTCTCTTGCCTCTCTCTCTTGCCTCTTGCCCCATTCTCTTCTCCTCTCTCCATGTGTTCATGGCCGGCCTTCTCTTCTCTTCTCTTCTCTTCTCTTCTCTTCTCTTCTCTTCTCTTCTCTTCTCTTCTCTTCTCTTCTCTTCTCTTCTTTTCTCCTCCTCCTCCTCCTCTTCCTCCTTCCTTTCTCTCTCTCTCTCTCTCTCCCCCTCCCTTTCTCTGCCTCTCCTACCCTCTTAACTCCCCTCCCCATGCCCTGAATGAACTCTATTCTATACTGTACAATAATGTGGCTGGTCCCTCTAGGGAAAGGGATGCCTTGGCATAGTCCTACCAAGGCACCTCCTACCTCCATACCTTACTCTCACACATAGACATACAAATAAACTGACATATCTTCTTTGTGGTTCTCAATATAAGATCTCAGCTCTTGATTTACTGTAGAACAGGGAACACTCTCAACACCAGTTATGAATGACTTTTTAAAATGTCTATTCAGAGAAACCATGTAATGAAGTCCAGAGATCTCATCAACACCCTCAATTCTGTTTTCTTTAGGGTAGCTAATGTAGTTGATGGTAGATCAGTAAGTCAAAAAAGGACACAAACTTCTACAATCACAGGAAACCTAAAAAACTAGGTTTTTATGTTTCTTAAGTCAAAGTCAAACCAGTCTATTCACAATTTTCTGGAAGATTCTTTTACACCCCCCCCCCCTTTTTGAGATTCCATGAAGAGATGCATATCTATAAAGAAAGCAATAGTGGTGAGAGATCAACAGACATACACACATAATATGGTGCTTCTTTACTCTCATTGTGTAGCCAACCCCTTTATTAATCTTATTGGTCTATCAGTCTAGGTTAGCTTTTGCCTATCTCAACAAAATAGTTGGCTTTTAGGATAATTTAGCTTCACAATTTGCTTTTACAGATATCATCAATCACTCACAATAGCCACCACCATATTTTGGTCCATAGTGCTTTAACTTCCAATCATAATGCCCAGTGCTCCCAGGGTTGTGATGCCCTCACTCTGACTTTGCGATATTTTAGAAGATGTTAATTGCAAAATGTTCATGTCCTTTTCCCTAGTTATCATTTCTCATGATTACTTTTGCTAAAAGAATATGACTTTTCTTCACTGATTTTACCCAAGTATCCAGTTTACAAATGCTATACTGGAACATGTAATCATTGTTTCTAAAATGAGGATTGTGGCATCAGAAGAGATGGGAAAGTGGGAGATAGAAAAGTACTGATTTTCCTCATCAAGCAAATTTTGGCTTTCTGTTCATTTGTTTGTTTGTTTGTTTTTAAAATGACCCTTTTAATAAGGTGGTACACACCTGTCTCCCAGAACTAGGGAGGTAGGAAGAAGGGAGAGTTCAAGACCATCTTTGGCTATATTTACATAGTGAGGTGGTTTGATGCAGAAATCCTCCATAAAGTCTCAGACATTTAAATACTTGGTCCTAAGTGGGTGACTGTTTGTGGAAGTTTAGGAGGTGTGGTTCTGTTTGAAGAAATGTGTCATTGGGAATGGACTTTGAGATTTCAAAAGATTCCAGTTATTTTATTTAATATTTTTTTATGAGCTTTTTCTTTTTATTGGATATTTTCTTTATTTACATTTCAAATGTTATCCCCTTTCCTGGTTTCCCCTCTGAAAAAACACCCTCCCTTATCCCCTCCCCCCTCCCCCTGCCCACCAACCCATCCACTTCCACTTCCTGGTCCTGACATTCCCCCACACTGAGGCGTAGAGCCTTCATAGGAAAGAGGGACTCTCCTCCCATTGATTTCCAACTAGGCCATCCTCTGCTGCATATGCAGCTGGAACCATGAGTCTGACCAGTGTGCTCTGTTATTTTAAATTAGCTCTCTCTGCCTCCTGTTCTCAGTTTCTGTTCCATCTGACTGCCATTACCTCCACTGTGCAATCATGAACTTTATCACTCTGAAATTGTAAGCTCAAAATCACCCCTTTCTACTATAAGTTGCCTTGTCTTATTGTAGCAATCGAAAGATAACTAATATAGTGAATGATAACCTGCGTAGTGTGTATATGCATGTGTATATATATATATATATATATATATATATATATATATGATATTTCCAGATACAGAGATCATAAAATGACACTTCAGCCAGAAGACAGTGACATACAGAAATCCATTCACCCATAGACACAACTACATTTTCAAATACCGATTATCAGGTCCTCAATTTACTCTGCTAATGTATACATTTCTTTTTAATTGGAAATATATTTACCATATCTGAATATTTCATGCAAATAGACAAAGTTGAATCATTAATACTTCCTAATAAGTCTATCATATTTCTATGATTTTTTGAAACCTAGCATCAGCTGTTTTTATTATACATTTATTATTATCATTATTATTATTTTATTATGCTTTTTATTTCTCCATGAGTGACTATACAATCTACTTTAAAGCAATTGTAGAAAGAATTGATAGTGTATTCAAGGAACACAGTATTTAATTAACTCTTGCTATGAACACTTTTGAGAAGTACTACATTTTGTTTCTTATTACCTCATACAAAATTCATATATCTTAGATATTCCATCAACTGTTAAAACATACATCTGTTCCAAAACTTGCATTAGTTAAGTAGAAATTTTAGTTCCAGAAACTGTCCCTAAGGAGAAATTGTCCAAATATTTGCCTTGGTCTTGGTTTGCCACTTCCCTTAAGTTCATTCACCTTTACTGTTGGGCAGATAAACTTCATACCATTTTATTTGTTTTTCTTAGATATTTGTTGTCAATCATTTTACTGTGGTTGCAAGTAGTGCTTAATATAACCCCACAGAGTCTTTGATGAACTACATTAAGATGGATTAACATAAAGTAAAAAAGAATATCCTGTTTCTTCCAGCATAATAATTCCTTTATTACCACAGATAGTACTTGGTGAGGATGTAACTACATGTATTGGAAGTCTGTGGCCTGGAGAAACTGTCAAGTGAGTACTTACATTACAGCTCAAAGTCCAGCTTGCCTACAGAATATCTGCTTGGTTATAAGCTATCCTCAATTTCTCTCATGTTAAGCTGAAAAGGAAAACTTCAGAGGATTTTTAGTAGAATAAACTCAGAAGTGATACATATCTGAGGAGAGCAGAGGAGAGGAGAGGAGAGGAGAGGAGAGGAGAGGAGAGGAGAGGAGAGGAGAGGACAGAGAGGTAGAGGAGTGACCATGTATAGGGGGAGGACAGGGGGACAGTGACCACATGTCAAGTGAATAAAAA
>NC_034600.1:6886184-6908216 GCF_900095145.1 Mus pahari | reverse complement strand
AAAAAAAAAAAAAAAAAAAAAAGAAAGAAAGAAAAAGAAAAAAAAGAAAAGATGAGTCTAGCCTTTTTCTGTCCCGATCCACTCTTCTAACTGTCATGTTTATTCTTTCTTGTCTTCTGCCTCTACCATGGGTTATATAGGAAGAAAGTCCTTACTAAATGATGACACATTTATATTAGGTTTCTCCATTTCTAAAGCTATGAGAAATATATTTATTTCTTTGGAAATTATCTATCTGTAGAATTATATTACAAGAATATAAAACAAATTAAACAGGAAGCTGGTACTGAGACATGGATCATCTTTTACTAGAACAAGTAGCTGAAAATTTGGAAGTAGCTTTAAAATATATTGCCATAGATTAAAAATTGGGGGGAACAGGACTGAAAACTTATAGATAGCTATGAATAGAACATTAAATGGTATCTTGGGCTCATGGGTGGTGGTGATGGTGGCACTGGTAATGGTAGTAGCAGAGGCAGTGATTTGGAAGTTGGTAGAAGTATTTATGGTAAAAAACATTCTGATGAGATCTTACAGGAGAAATAAGAGTAAGTATACATAAGAACAATGAAGATCATCACTGAGATGAGTTTTATGATTTGAAAACAACCTTACATCATAATTAACATAATCTAATCATCACAACTACAACAGCGCTGGGAAGCGGGTCCTTCAAACTGCAGTCATTCTGGAATGTGTTAATGCATTATATGGGTGAAAATTAATCATCTCTGGAGTGAGGTTTTATTTAAAAAATTTATTTATTTTTTATTTAAAAGTGAGGTTTACTTGCCTCTTCACTCTCTTCTCCATGCTGCTGCAGCAAAACAACCCTTATTAAATATTTACTGACGTAAAACATCTCCCAACCTCCAGAGCCATGAAAAACAAACATGCATTTACTTTGTAAATTAGTGATAATGCTTGATTCTATTACAGCAGGCCAAAATTAATGACAGCTTACCATTTCCAGCCAGGTAGATAAAACATTGTCTTCATGTGCCTAAAAGTCTGTCAAGAAAGGTAAGTAAGAAGTTAAAAGAAATTACAGGAAGGAAAACCTGAAACCTAAAGACAACATGAGACATAATTCACCAGGAAAAAGAGGATACAAAACTATTCCAATCAGGTGAAGCAGCATATCTAGGTTGGGAGAAAGTACATTCATTAGAGGAACTACAAGGAGGAGTTATCCTTGGTCAGTCAAGAGAAGATACTGAAAAAGTTTTGAAAATTTCAAACAGAAGGGGATTTAGTCAGGTAACAAACTTTGGAATTTTATCCAAACATTGAGAATATGAAGACATTCAGAATGTCAGTGAGGTGGCCATCATAAAGGAAATATTCATCACAGAGAGATGATTCTGCTTGTAGGGTGGAATGTGGGGTTGCAGTTTAGAGAGGCACGTATTAGAACAATTTGTTGAGGAAACCACGTGGTGAAGTTTAGAATCCAGAGTAAAGCTATGACAAATGGAAAGACAGAAACAGATCTGAAGAGCTGAGGGAATCTACTGAAAATAGTAACACACTCTGAAGAAGAACATAAACAGAGTGGTTTTGAGTGGTTGTGCTTGGTACAGAGAAGATTTATGCATTCTTGGACAGTTTAACATTTTAGTGCTAGTAACAGCTTAAGTAGGTGTGTCAATAATTTTGTCATTGAAAGGTTGACTCAAACAGAACAATGAATGTCATTGACATTTGATAGGCACTGAGGTTTTTGGGAATTGGATAAAACAGAATTACAGATGAAGTAATAATAATTAATGAAATAGACCAGAAGACAGATAATGTAATCACATTGGGAATCAAGATTAGAAAATTAGTTTAGAAAGTTCAGGGCAGTCTATACGGCTGGATTGAGAAAAAGAGTTTGGGTGAACAAAGAGAAGGGAAGCAGATTTTAGACTAAAATAGCTACACAAAGGACAAGATTTCCACTGAAGATGGTCATTTTGATAAATAATAGGTAGCATGTTACTATAAATTTATGAAATGTAGCCACATGATAAGAAGTTCTGAAAAAACTCCTTTTACTTATAAAAGCAATTTTGAGAAAGTTTTCTATGACTTTAAATAAAAATGTTAGTAACTAATTTGGAATCCAAGAAAGCCAATTTAAAATAAAGTAAAATTCATGACTGCCTGCCGAGTACATCAAGAAAAAAATTGGATCATCTGTGCACCTGAATTGTTGGCATGTGTTGAGCCATACATAAATGTAGCAAAAATGAGGAAGTATTAGTATAAGAGCATTAGTGTTTGACCCTCATCTCAGCCTTGATACTGCAAAAGCAGTCTCTAATGGTATTTCTTCCTTGAAATAAAACATCTTTTCTGAATTTTGTGTAATATTTGCTTTTGACATGGACTCTTAAAAGTTTGTCCTCTTGAGAATACATGATGAGGTATGGAATGCTATGGATATTTTCTAATAGAGCTGTATTCTGAAAGTCACTGGAAGGATTTATGTTGGAGGCATTTAGTGAGTAACAATACCCTATTGTGTAGAAACTATCTACTCACGTCTGAATGCAAAGTAGTGAAATATTATACCACTATAAAGAAATAATTATAATCACAGCATTTCTGTAAAATATTATTAAATATCCGTTAGCATCTCTGAAGAAAAACTAAGTAATTACCAAGTCTCATTTCAAATCAAAACCCAGTCCTGGTTGCCCACATCACTCTTACACAGGCATGGTAATGAAGGGGACTTATGCTATCCTTGTGTATATTGCAGAAGAGTGAGTTGGCTGGCCACCCTATGATAGAATCTTTTTCAGCTGCAATTTAATTAAAACAGTGAAACATCTGACCTTTGCTGGAGATTTTCTTATCCATATCACTAAAAATATCCTTTGGAAATGATCTTTCAAATAAAATACTGCTAGAACTTTAGAAAAGACAGGAAATGAGACACAACAAAATCCACAAAGGTTACCATAGTTTAGCTCACATTTAGTTGTCAAGAAACCAGAGTCACAAGATGCTTTGCAATAAAGGAAAGGCACAAATTCAAGCTGACCAGTTTTAGAAGCACAAATGAAATCCCTTGTTATGTGTCCTTCCTACAGTAAAGGTCTGATAAGTGGGAAGGGCTTCCCATTCCTCAGCACTGTCTGGGTATTATCCTGTCTGTGTTTTTTTGTTTTGGAAAGTACTTAGAGACTTTAATTCCTTGATTTATAGATATCTATGAGAGGTTTTAATGTCCTCATAGCATCATAAATCTATGAAATCTCTAGAAATGCATTTTAATGAAACAAGAGCTATCCATTATTGATGATAACAGTAACACTCTGTTTTGATAATCGATGTGTTCCCATCTGGTCACAACATAGATACCATTTAACTTTACAGCTAGCACCAGAAAGGAAACTTTCTGTTTTTCATTTTGTGAATGTGAAACTTCCAATGGAACTGTAGTCTGGAAAGAAATGTTAGTGTTGGAGAGAAGTACAGCTGGAGAATCCAACCCATTATAAGGACAAGTCCTACTAATGACAACAATCACATTGAAAGAACCATTGTGAACTCAACTAGGCTTGGGTCTGGCCTTCACTACTGCTGAGTCACCAGTCCTTCAGAGATGCACACATTACTTCTATTTGCTTTACAAAATGTGAACAGTATTGATTTTGGAAAGTTGCCAGCTAGTAGATATAGGCTTAATATATCATCTTATATACAATTTATGGTCTAAAAGTAGACTACATTAAGATTGTTTTCAATACAGTACCAGAAAATTGTGGAATATAGGAAGCTACAGATCCTCCCTATAAAATCCGAATTAAAGTTAGATTGATAAAACCCATACTGAGTATCAACCAAATAAAATAGCAAGCACATTTTAATCAATAAAATATTGTTGGTATACTAAAAAAAATTGTTGGTATACTAAACTAATTTCAAGTTAAATTCAACTCATTCACAGAGTGGTCTCAGACTTTTATAAAATACTTGCACAGTCTCTAACTTTTAGAATATACTTACATGGTCTTGGCCTTTTGTTGTACTTAGTATTTGAATTGCCTGTGTTTGAACTGGTGGCTATACCAACTCAAAGACTCATAAAACAAACTTTTCACAATAAATAATTTTCAGTGTTTGTAAGTTTGCTAGTGTGTTATCTAAGTCAAATCTGATCTTTAATTATGTTTGTTTTTATAAAGTAACATGTTAGACATTTGAGTAACAGACAAATTTTATTCATTCATACTCATAATCTATTGTAATTTGACTCACTCAAAAAGGTTATGAGGGCTAGGGAAATGACTCAGTGAATAATATGGGTTCAATTCAAGTTAGAGCACTGGAGTTCATAACTCTGTGATTCTGAGGACAGCACTGAAATTCTTGGAGCCTACCACTTACTGGTGATACATGCTAATGATTATCAAGACTATTTAGTTTTCCTCAATCCTTCAGCACACTTCAAACCCAGCTAGTGATCCATGTAGCCCATTAAAATTGTCAAGAAAGTAAAGCTATCTCAGTTTCTATTGCAATGACACATTTATTTTTGCTCTTCTATATCTGCTTTTAAACCAAGTATAAACTTTAATAATAATGTTTAGCAGGCACATCTGGAAGACATTTTGCTACTACTTGAAAACAGACATGTTACTCAATCTAGGACAGAGGGCAGATTGATATTAATTAGTTATAATGTTTCATGGAAGACATACTCTGACAAGCTGATGACATCATGATAGTTGAACTAGGCAGCATAGCACTGTGCTCATTGCCTCTGTTATAGGATGTTTTTGTTCCTGTTCTGCAAATTAATGCTGCCCTCATCTTGAATTTTGTCTTCCCCTCTTCTGGGTTGTCAGTCAAATTATCTGTTGAAATTCCATGCAAACAACAACAGCTATTTTATTAATAGCAACACACATATCTTGGTGAAGCTTTCTTATAGAAGAGGTTGAAGCACTCAAAGAAAATGTAAGTCCTAAGCAGATTTCACTACTTCCTAAATAAACCTATCAAGTAAGGTCTATGGAGCAGGCAAACCAAGAGATGTTAAAAGTAAGCTTTTTGGTGGTGGTGGTGGTGGTGGTGGTGGTGGTGGTGGTCTGCAGAATAGTTTATGCCTTATACTGAAAGAATGGGTCACAAAGACATTAAGATGAGGGTGTATGGGGAGTGGGAGGAGGGTATAGGGGACTTTGGGGATAGCATTTGTAATGTAAATGAAGTAAATACCTAATAAAAAACGGAAAAAAAATGAGGGTGTAAGTCTACTGATTCTCTTAAATAAAAGAGAACTGGATTGGTGAGTACTTTTATACCTACAGACAACAAAATCTTGCAAACCAAAGATGCCAAAAATAGACCAAATTCTCAAGCCCTTTTACTTGAATTATAGAAAGAGAAGGGTCCACACAGAGGGACATCTAGACCTCTAGAATGTCACCCCATAGCATAGTTCTTGCTTAGCTCCTTACTGCCTGAGATCTGCTGTCAATAAACCTTCATTTTATATATTTAATAGATAATATTTTTACAATTTTTGAAAAGGTAAGAATAATTATAAAAGAGCTAGTGTGGAGACCTAAAAGGGAAATAAAAGGGCAACTAGTTTCAAAAGTGAGAATATAGGGGGAGGGGAAAGTGGGTTTATTAAAGGAAAGGATGTTTTGCCTTTGTTGAACCTTAAAAGTAAGAAAAAGCATAGCAGAATCTATCCTCTTAGTATAGTGTGGTCATCTGTTTCCTACCCATCATGTAATAGGATGGCAGTGAATATTTTCCATGAAGAGAAGTGGTGATCTCAGAGAGGACAGCTGCTTCGTTTCTATTCCAGTCAAAAATGCTCCTTTCTGATTTGAAAATGCACCACTAATGAGTGATAGGGAACATAATATTATTAGTCATATTACCAATTGCTGGGAATATGACTACAAAAAAAAAAAAAGCTTACAGGTTTTCTGTTCTTTTGTTTTTATTTGTGTGTTTGTTTGTTTTTGATATCTTAGTTTTGTTGAAGGTATCCCTCTGGATCTACCTACCGATAACCACAGAAATTACATGAATGGAAACACAGAAGCATGCCTCAGAATTTCAAAAAATATTCAAAATACATAAGCAGTCACTATAAAATTAAAAAATAAAGAGAGACCCAATGTATACAAAAACCTCAAAAAGTTAGACTCCTGAGAATCAAATAACCCTATTAAAAATGTGGTACAGGGTTAAAAACAAATTTTCAATTGAGGAATATCAAATGGCCTAGAAGCACCTAAAGGGGCCTGGAGCTAGGAGGGAAAGTGGACTGGGGGTAGGGAGGAGAGGAGAACCTGATCTGGTATTGGGTGAGGGAAAAGGACTGAAGCCTTGAGAGTCAGCAGAAAGAATGGGAAAAGGCAACGTTGAGAAATAGGAGGTTGGGGGGACCCTCCAGAATGCAGCAGAGGTCTGAGGGGTGAGAGATTCTCAGGGAGGGACCTTAGATGTAATGCCATACAGTAGGGAGAGTGAACTTATAGAACCCACCTCCAGCAGGAAAACAGGTCATCAAGTGAAAGACTGGGTTGCCATCCCACAGTCACAACTCTGAACCATAATTGTTCCTGTCTGGAAGATTTACATGGCTTGAAATGGAAAGGAGCCTGAGGAAAAGAAGGTCCAGCAAAAGACCCAAAGTAGGATTCAGCTCAAGGGGAAATTCCAAGGCCTGACATTATTACTGAGACTATGGAGCACTCACAAAAACAGACCTTTCATGACTGCCCTCTGAAAGACCCAAAAAACAGCTGAAAGAGTCAGATACAGATTGTGTACCCAGTCAATGAGCAGAAGCAGCTGACCCTTATTGTTGAATTAGGGAAGGCTGAAAGACGCTGAGGAGAAGGGTGATCCTGTAGAAGGTCCAACAGTCTCAATTAATGTGGACCTCTGAGAGCTCTCAAAAAGTGGACCACCAAACCAGCAGCATACACTGGCTGATATGAAGCTCCCAACATACATACAATAGAGGACTTCAGGATCTGTGTTCATTCGGACATGATGCCCCTAACCCTCAAGAAACTGGAGGCACCAGGGAGTTTTGAGATCAGGTGGGATGGGGGATGGGGACATCCATGTGGAGATAGTGGCATGGGGAGGAGGTATGGGATGTGGAACAGTCAAAGAGTTGATTGGGGGTTATATGGAGTGTAAAATAATTAGTTAAAATTAAAAAAATGTTCAATATCCTTAGTCATCAGGGAAATACAATTCAAAACAACTCTAAATTTCTACCTCACACCAGTCAGAATGACTAAAATCAAAAATTCAGGTGACAGCAGATGCTGGCAAGAATGTGAAGAAAGAGTAACACTCTTACATTGTTGGTGGGAGTAAAAGCTGGTACAACCACTCTGGAAATCAGGCTGGAAGTTCCTCAAAAATTGGACATAGTACTACCTGAGGATCCAGAAATACCACTCCTGGGCATATACCCAGAAGATACTCCAGCAGGTAATAAGGACCCATGCTCCACTATGCTCATAGCAGCCTTATTTATAATAGCCAGAAGCTGGAAGGATCCCAGATTTCCCTCAACAGAGGAATGGATACAGAAAATGTGGTACATTTTCACAATGGCATACTACTCAGCTATTAAAAACAATAAATTTATAAGATTATTAGGCAAATGGATAGAACTAGAAAATATCATCCTGAGTAAGTTAACCCAACAACAAAAGAACAGACATGATATGCACTCACTGATAAGTAGATATTAGCCCAAAAGTTCAGAATACCCAAGATACATTTCACAGATCACATGAAGCTCAAGAAGAAGGAAGACCTATTGTGGATGCGAAGAAGTGCATGCTGAAAGGAGCCTAATATGGCTGTCTCCAGAGAGGCTCTGCCAGAGCCTTAGAAAGAGATGAATGCTTGCAACCAACCACTGGACTGAGCACCAGGTCCCCAATAGAGGAGTTAGAGAAAGGACTGAAGGTGTTGAAGGGGTTTGCAACCTCATAGGAAAACCCACAATATCAACCAACCAGACACTGCAGGGGTACCAGGGACTAAGCCATCAACCAAGGAGAACTCAGGGATCCAGCTGCATATGTAGCAGATGATGGCCTTGTCAGGCATCAATGGGAGGAGAGGTCCTTGGTCCTATGAAGGCTCCATAGATGCCCCAGTGAAGGGGAATTGAGGGGCAGGACGGTGGGAGTGGACAGGTGGCTGTTAAGAACACCCTCAAAGAGGCAGGTGGATGAAGGATGGGATGGAGGGTTTCTGGGAGGGGAAAATAGGGAAATGGGATAATATTTTAAATGTAAATGAAGAAAATATTGAGAGAGAGAGAGAGAGAGAGAGAGAGAGAGAGAGAGAGAGAGAGAGAGAGAGAAAGACAAAACAAAGGAAAACCATCTTTAAACATCTCCAACATAAACACTGAAATATGTAGTCAGAAGTGTTTAAAGGCCATAGAATTGTGTAGTAAGAAGCATCCAAGGTAATTAAAGGTCCTACAGTGGCTGTACACATTCCCATCCTTCCACCCTGAAGCACAGTTTCAGGAGAGAAGTATGCTCTTTCCATCAGGAGTAACCCAAGTGTTGAAAGAAAAGGGAGGCAGACATGAGTTTCTAAATTCAAGTACCATTTATTTTATTTTATTTGAATTGATATTTTCTTTATTTACATTTCAAATGTTATACCCTTTCCTGGCCTCGATCTGAAACCCCCCTCCTCCTATCACCTCCCCATTCTTCCTGCTCACCAAACCACCCACTCCCACTTCCTGGCCCTAGTATTCACTTACACTGGGGCATAGAGCCTTCATATGACCAAGGGCTTCTCCTCCCATTGATGACCAACTAGGCCATCCTCTGCTACATATGCAGCTAGAGCCTTGAGTCCCACCATGTGTATTCTTTGGGTGGTAGTTTAGTCCCAGGCAGCTCTGGGTGTAATGGTTAGTTCATACTGTTCTTCCTCCAATGGAGCTGTAAACTCCTTCACCTCCATGGGTACTTTCTCTAGCTCCTTCATCTAGGACCCTGTGCTCTACTCAATGGATGGCTGAGAGCATTTACTTCTATATTTGTTAGGCACCGGCGGAGCCTCTCAGGAGACAGCTACATCAGGCTCCTGCCAGCAAGCACTTGCTGGCATTCAGAATAGTGTCTGGGTTTGGAGGTTGTGTATGGGATAGATCCCCAGGTGGGTCAGGTTCTGACTGATCATTCCTTCAGTCTCTGCTTCACATTTTGTCTCTGTAACTCCTTCCATGGGTATTTTGTTCCACCTTCTAGAAGGACTGAAGTATCCACACTTTGGTCTTTCTTCTTGAGTTTCATGTGGTTTGTGAATTGTATCTTGAGTATTCTGAGCTTCTGGGCTAATATCCACTTATCAGTGAGTGCATATCATGTGTGTTCTTTTGTGATTGGGTTATCTCACTCAGGATGATATCCTCAAGATCTGCCCATTTGCCTAAGAATTTCATAAATTCATTTTTTTTCTTTATAGCTTAGTATTGCTCTACTGTGTAAATGTACCACATTTTCTGTATCCATTCCTCTGTTGAAGGACATCAGGGTNCTTTCCAGCTTCTGGCTATTATATATAAGGCTGCTATGAGCATAGTGGAGCATGGGTCCTTATTACCTGCTGGAGTATCTTCTGGGTATATGCCCAGGAGTGGTATTTCTGGATCCTCAGGTAGTACTGTGTCCAATTTTTGAGGAACTGCCAGCCTGATTTCCAGAGTGGTTGTACCAGCTTGCAATACCACCAGCAGTGCAAGAGTGTTCCTCTTTCTCTACATCCTTGTCAGTGCTGGCTGTCACCTGAGGTTTTGATTTTAGCCATTCTGACTGGTGTGAGGTGGAATCTCATGGTCATTTTGAATTGCATTTCCCTGATGATTAAGGATGATGAATATTTTTAGGTGCTTCTCAGCCATTTGTTATTCCTCAGTTGAGAATTCTTTGTTTAGCTCTGTACCCCATTTTTAATAGGATAATTTGGTTTTCTGGAGTCCAACTTCTTGAGTTCTTCTTATATATTGCATATATAGAAAATATATAGCCCCCTATCAGATGTAGGATTGGTAAAAATCTTTTCCCAATCTGTTCATTCCATTTTGTCTTATGACAGTGTCCTTTGCTTTACAGATTTGCAATTTTTGGAACTCCCATTTGTCGATTCTTGATCCTTCAGCACAAGCCATTGGTGTTCTGTTCAAGAATTTCTCCCCTGTGTCCATATGTTCGAGGCTCTTCCCCACTTTCTCCTCTATAATTTTCAGTGTTTCTGGTTTTATATGGAGGTCCCTGATCTACTTGGACTTGAGCTTTGTACAAGGAGATAAGAATGGATCAATTTACATTTTTCTACATGCTAACCGACAGTTGAACCAGCACCATTTGTTGAAAATGCTGTCTTTTTCCCACTGGATGGTTTTAGATCCTTTGTCAAGATCAAGTGGCCATAGGTGTGTGGGTTCACTTCTGGGTCTTCAATTCTATTCCACTGATGTATCTGCCTGTCGCTGTACTAATACCATGCAGTTTTTGTTTTTTGTTTTTTGTTTTTTTTTTTTTTTTTTCACAATTGCTCTGTAGTAACGCTTGAGGTCAGGGATGGTGTTTCCCCCAGAAGTTATTTTATTGTTGAGAATAGTTTTTGCTATCCTAGGTTTTTTTGTTTTTCCAGATGAATTTGCAAATTGCCCTATCTAACTCTGTGAAGAAGTGTATTGGAATTTTGATAGAGATTGCATTGAATCTGTAGATTGCTTTTGGCAAGATAGTCATGTTTACTATATAAATTCTGCCAATCCATGAGCATGTGATATCTTTCCATCTTCTGAGATCTTCTTCTCTTTCTTTCTTCAGAGACTCAAAGTTCTTATACAGATCTTCCTGTTGCTTAGTTTCAAGTACCATTTTTAATCTACCATTGAAGAATCCTGAGAACACACACTAGACTGGAATGTACATTGCATTTTTCTTACTGATAAAACAAAACTGTAACAGCCTAGACAATCAGAGTTATAATTTGTACTTCCTGGAGTCTTAGGGCTTCATAGTTATCTTCATGGGCTCTTTCACAGAGTTCAAGCAAGATAGGCAGGCAGGGATTTCTTAGGCCTTTCTACTGTCATTACCATTTCACTACCGCCATTACCATTTCTATCAGAGTAGCTCACTTTTATCCTTAAATTTTCATGGAGCTATAGAGTAGCATTAGCATCTTGGGAAAAGATTCTGACTATTTAAAAAAATGTATACTGCAACTTACTGACTATGCTGGCAAGTCACTTAGGGGATGCTTAGGAGTCTCCTAAATGAATTCCATTCTTGTTCATAGGAAGTCTCCTACAAGATGTCACTGGGAACTTTATATCTATTATATTGACCACTAAGAAACTATCTAAAGAAAAAAGGTTTTGTCCAGATAACCACAGAAGGTGCCAAGAGAAGGTGTTCATGCTATATAGAAGGAAAAGACTTTTAACTTCTTGATCCATTTCATCTAAAACCAACCAAGGAACTCAGTTAATATGGGAAATCACTCCTTCTAAAAAGTAAAGCATGGGGCTCCTTTGCCCATCAGAATGATTATCAGCATTGTGATATATAGTAAGGGCCAGGTATGCTAAGTGTCCCATAATATGTGTGGCAGTCTTGCAAAATGAAATTTGGGTGACCTTACCAACCACAAAAATAAATTTGTTTAAAAACACTACATATTTATAAACTATTCTGATGTATGCAAAAATCATGGAGTATGTTCCTGAAGCTATTTTTTAGAGTTGATTGAATATATGTAGCTTAATTTTATATAAATGATATAGCCACAGTAATATTTGACATACAGTGAATATTTTCCATGCTTTCAAAGTATCATTTTGCTGCCCATGTCAATTTGGTTGTAATGTTTTCTTTCCTCCCATTAGTTACAATCTTGTAAATTTCTAAATTACTAAATCAGCCATCTGTTTAAGGGACACTGGTCTAATTAGTTTGGATTAATATGAGTTGGATAGTGAAGCATATATATTCTTCAACACTAATTGGATTATAGCAAAAGACTCCTTAATGAAGAATAAATGTCATTCAAGATTCAGTTACTCCAGAAATCTGTAGACAGTCTGCTGCCCCATTATAGGACATTGGTGCCTTATTTCAAACCTTTTCTAGAAGCTTAATATGAATATCCATCTTGAAGAAAGTGCTTGGAAAGAGCAGATTGAAAATGTGATTGTAGGGCCTGCCTTGGAATTATACACATAATTTAAAGAGATATTTAGACTACATGATTTTAAACATTAGGAACAATATGAACAGTATGTAAGATTTTTTTTTCTCTTGTATTTTCCTAGCCATAAATAGTCTTTTGCTTTTATAAATCTTTATTCTTGGGAAATTATTTAGTATGGCCAAGCCATAAAATTTTAATAGAATTAGACATATAGTTAGCAGTTGGTTAAAAATATAACCTTTTACTATAATTATCAAGTACTTTTATGCTTCAGAGCAGAATCACAAGGGGTTAGAAAAATAACTTATTGGAGTAAAATTATTTGCTTGTTAATTCTATGGGCTATGGAGAAGACTGTTCTCAATAGTCTAATGCTGATATGAAATGAGTATAAAATTCTAGAGGAGTAGGTCCCCTTCTCTGATAATTTAGCATTTTGTGATTGGTAGTATCCACATATTTCTTCTTGAATGCTGAGAAATAACATCAGCATTTAATGCTATCCAGATTGCTTTTCACTTTTTGAGGTAAGTTTATTATAGATCCTTAGACAAAAACTTAAGAGAAAGAAAAAGAGTTAGGCATGGTGGTTAGCCACATTATGGGCTGACAACTTCATAGCAAAGATGGAGAAGAGGACAAAGTTCCTAGATAATTAGATGGGCAAAGAAGCCCAGAGTACAAGACATTAGCTCTGGCTAATACCTAATAGAGAGACACAGAAATGAAGAAAAAGAAAAAGTTAAACTGTTCTGAAACCACCTTCCTCAGAAAATTTGTAGTTCCAACAGATCCTCATGGAGATTTATAGAAACTACCTTAGGGAAACTGGAATTCTTGGAAGGAAAAGTGTATCATCTTATTAAAGGGATAATTATCTTCCTCCTTAGCATTGCTTAAGCTTTGCTTCTGGAAGCATGGTTCCTTGACTAGGTGATTAATGTACCCAACTTGATTAACACAGAATGGAGAAGAAAATGGCATATCTCCACCCGAACTTTTTAAGGCAATAGCTAATAAACTCAATGTTTGCAAAGCATACACTGATAAGATTTTACTTTTCCAAAGTTTTCATTTATGTTGCTCACTGGAGTACATTTACAGTATGGAAAAAGTCAAGATAGCCAAACTAACAACATCTAGTACTTGCTGTTTTTAAATGGTGTATGAACAAGGTTCTTTAACTGTTTCATTGTGACTTAGAAGATGCTGAGTACTTTCAATACAAAGAAGTTCCTAGATAATTAAATCTCATTGATTGATATCTGCTGCTATATTTTTTGATGAAATATAATGGCATAATGAGTGGGAGGTAACCATTTTCTTGAATGCATGATTTACCAGTTTTCCATGAGCTGACAAAGGTTTATCTTCCTAAAATTTGGCACTAGAAAAAGATCAACACACTTATTAAGGGAATGAATTATGCTTATTTGTTGAAAGGTCAACTCTCTTCTTTAAAGAGTAAAACTATTAAAACTTCAACAATAAATAAAATTGGCACAGGTTAAAGGTTTTAGTAAAGAAAGTTATCAAGGACCTCAAAAGCCACAATGGCCTTAAGAAAGAGAATAAAACAGAGACCCATATTCAGTGCTAGATATACCACCTATGTACATAAATCTACCTCAGCAGGACCTGTTTCTAATATGTGAATATGTACATAAAATTTATGAAAATCCTGTAGAGTTCACCTGGATTGTCCTCAGTATCTACCTTTCCACCTGCTCCAGTGCCATGCCTTCTTGCTTGATTGTATGTGACCTGCTGTGATGGTAATAGACTCACCCTTTTCTTACACAAGGTGTTGTGGTCATGGTGTCTCTTCACAACAATAGGAAAGTAATGAGATAATTTCTGTGTATACTCATAGGCTATGGTTCAGATTGCCCAACAGTAGTATTCCAAGAGAAGTTCCAAGAATCCAGCAGTTGTTCAGCCAATGAGGCTGGATATCTTAATACCCTTACTTCTTCCATATCCTTTCTGTATGCTGCCAGACAAAGGTGTGGACCAGATTAAAATAGAATCTTCCCACCTCAAATGATCTGTACTAAAAGTGACTCTTTCTAGTTTAAATGATTTAAATAAAGTATTTCCTCACAGATGTACCCAGCCACTTGGGTTTTAGTTAATTCCAAGTTTAGTCAAATTGACAACCAAGAATAGCCATCAAATTTTCTATTTACAAATATTGGGTCATTCACAACAATACTTCACATCATCATTGAGTACAGCCTAAACTATTGAGTACTAACTATGGTTAGTAGACAGGGCCAATTATGTCCAAAATTACACATAATTTTGAGATTGAGGATGGTGATTTCTTCCAACAGTTTATTATTCATAAAAATTTGTTTAGCTATCCTAAAATTTTACTATTTTTATTTTTTATTACCTTTATTTTTTTACACTCCAGTTGTTACTCCCTCTCCTGGTATGCCCTCCTACAGTTCCTCATCCTATTCCTCCTCCCCTCTGTCTCCAAGAAGATGTCCACCCTCCTCCTGCACCAGGACTCCCAACTCACTGGGGCCTCAAGTCTCTCAAGGATAAAGTTAGGCACATCTTCTCCCACTGAGGACAGACCAGGCAGTCTTCTGCTGTATATGTACCAAGGGCCTTGGACTAGTTCCTGCTTGATGGCTGTTTGGTGGCTCAGTGTCTGAGAGATCTCAGGGGTCTTGTTTAGTTGAGACTACTAGTCCTCCTACGTGCTCAAACTCCTCCTCACCTTCTTCCACCCTTTCCCTAATTCAACAACAGGGCTCCCTGACTTCAGACCACTGGTTGGGTGTAAGTATCTGCTTCTGGCTCAGCTGCTTGTTGGGCCGCTCAGAGGACAGCCATGTTAAGCTCCTGTCTGTAAGAATGCCATAGCACCAGTAATATTGTTAGGCCTTGGAGCCTCCCCTTGAGATAGATCCCAAGTTGGTCTGGTTACTGCTCCCCCACCCCTTCACTTAGTCTCTTCATTTTAGTCCCAGCAGTTCTTTTAGACAGAAACTATTCTGGGTCAGAGCTTTTGACTGTGTGATGACAACCCCATCATTCTACTAGAGGTGGACAAGTACCCTCTCCCCACTGGGCATCTTATCTAATGTTCCTCCCTTTGAGTCCTGAGACTCTCTCACCACCCAAGTATCTGGTACTTCCTGGAGGGTCCACCCCTCACCTCTGAAGTTATATATTTCTATTCATTCTGTTGGCCTTCAGGGCTTCTCTGTCTTCCCATCCCAATACCTGATCTTGTTCCCCCTTTAACCTCCCCCTTCCCTTTCCCACCCAGCTCCCCCTCTCCATCCCTCTGCCTCCTGTGATTGCTTTCTTCTCTTTCCCCACATGGCATTTAAACGTCCTTACTTGGACCCTTCTGTTTGTTAACCTTCTTGAGTTCTGTGGATTATATCCTAGGTATTCTGTACTTTTATCGTTAATATTCACTTGTTAGTGAGTACATATCATGCATGTCCTTTTGGGTCTGAGATACCTCACTCAGGATGATATTTTCTACTTCCATCCATTTACTTGCAAAATTAATAATGTCCTCATTCTTTTTTTTTTTTTTTCCCATAAAGACGTGTATTTGAAGTGTATGGGAATCAGACAGCTGATTTGTTCTTGGACATTTGTAAACCCAATGCTATTTTTAAAAAAATGTTCTTTATTTACATTTCAAATGTTATTCCCTTTCCTAGTTTGCCCACTAAAAAAACCCTATCCCTTCATCCTTCCTCCTCTCACCAATCTGCCTACTCACTCTTCATGGCCCTCTTAGTCCCCTATGTTGAGGTATATGACCTTCCCAGGACCAACGGCATTCCTCCCATTGAAGACCAACTAGGCAATCTTTTGCTATATTTGCAGTTAGAGCCATGAGTTCCACCATGTGATTTCCTTGGTGGTTTAGTCCCAGGGAGTTCTGGAGTTATTGGCTAGTTCATATTGTTGTTCCTTCTATGGAGCTGCAAATTCCTTCAGCTCCTTGGGTTCTTTCTCTGGCTCTTTCATTGGGGACCCTGTGCTCCATCCAGTGGATGGCAATGCTCATCCACTTCTGTATTTGTCAGGCACTGGCAAAGCCTCTAAGGAGACAGCTATATCAGTCTCCTGTCAGCAAGCTCTTGTTTGCATCCACAATGGTGTCTGGTTTTGGTGATTGTATATAGGATGGATCCCAGGTTGGGCAGTCTCTGGATGGTCATTCCTCCAGTCTCTGCTTCATACTTTGTCTCTGTAACTCCTTCCATGGATATTTTGTTCCACCTTCTGAGAAGGACTGAAGTATCCACACTTTGGTCTTCCTTCTCCTTGAGTTTCATGTGTTTTGCAAATTGTATCTTGGGCATTCCTAGCTTCTGGGCTAATATCCACTTATTAGTGAGAGCATATCATGTGTGTTCTTTTGTGATTGGGTTAACCCACTCAGGATGATATCCTCCAGATCCATCCATTTGCCTAAGAGTTTCATAAATTCATTGTTTTTAATAGGTGCATAGTACTCCATTGTGTAAATGTACCATATTTTCAGTACCCATTCTTCTGTTGAGGGACACCTGGGTTCTTTCCAGATTCTGGCTATTATAAATAAGGCTACTATGAACATAGTGGAGCATGGGTCCTTATTACCTGCTAGAGTATCTTCTGGGTATACACCCAGGAGTGGTATTGCTAGGTCCTCAGGTAGTATTATGTCCAATCTTCTGAGGAAATGCAAGACTGAATTCCAGAGTGGTTTTACCAGTTTGCAATCCCACCAGCAATGGAAGAGTGTTCCTCTTTCTCCACATCCTCGTCAGCATCTGCTGTCCCTGAGATTTTGAATTTAGCCATTCTGACTGGTGTGAGGTGGAATCTCAGGGTTGTTTGCATTAAAGATGGTGCCTGTAGGCTATGGAGCTTGTGGTAAACAAGTCCATATTTGGTGGTGATTTGTTCCTGCTCTTCTGGTTGGCTTAGGCCACACGCCTGGTGAGGTAACATGGCCTGCTGCAATTGGAGTGGATAGGAGAGTATAAAAGGGCTTGTAGCCCGGGCTCAGGGGAGATGAAGAAAGAAGCTTGCTGAATAAACTGCTGTTAGAAGGACTGGTGGTTGCGTCTTCCTTGCTGGTCAAGAGAGCAGACGCGACAAGGCCTGATAGATGATTGTTGATGTTTGGTTTATTATTATGTGTTACAATGCTAAATACTGGCCCCCAGAATCCAGTTGCTCCTGAGAAGAAGGACCTCAAGGACCAGGAAATTCTCAGGTACAGCAAGTGATATTATACAATCTTGCTCATTAATTTAAGACTATTAGTTACATAAAGTTGCAGACAGCCCATAAATTTGTACATAAAGTTGTAGCAGAGCAGAAGAGAGGCAGGTGAAATTCCAGGTGTTAGGCTTGGGATCTGAGGCAGAGACCATGAGGAGAGGAGAGAGAACAAGAAGGAAGAAGATGCCATGGGGTAGGTGAATTGTGAATACATGGCCATGAAGGCTGGCCAGTTGGAGTGGGAGCATCCTAAACAGAACATAGCAAGTTATATTTCAGGGTTATTGACAGAAATAAACAAAGTATCATAGAGGGTTGATATCTGTTCAGCTCTACTGTGTTTAAGCCTTATTGTAAATCTAAAGTTTTTTTGTTTTTTTGTTGTTTGTTTTTTTAACTTGGGGACTAAATGGTCAAAAGTAGAGTAGAAATCACTAATGATATTTACCACAAGAGATGATAGATGCATCAGGAAAAGAGGTTATTAAGTGAAAGCACATGAACAAGAATATACTATAAAATAATTTAAGAAATACAAACTTGAATAAATTACCAGCATAATAAAGTTGCATGGAATAACTCTTTACTTCAAAGACAAGTATTAGAAGTAAGAAATTTTGTGCTGCCATTTCTATAATCAATAGAAAATTACTTTTAAAATAAGCAGGAATAAACTTGCTGAACTATTTAAATATCAGTTTAAAGAACATTCTGACAAAATTTAGTTTTTTAATACAAAAAACATTATTAGTAGCAAAGATGATATTAGGACAATATCATCATATTTTACTAAGTTTTCCTGAGGAGATACATAAGTGATTCATAGCAAATAAAACATCAATGACAGAACAAAGTAATAATTCTATCAAAGTCTAATTTGCCAGACAACTGAGTTTATTCAAGTCAGGTATGGATGAGGGATCTCTTACAGGATCATTGATGTGTCAAAGGCAGCTAGAGCAGCAAAACCTACTCCATGAAATGCTTTATTCTTAGAGTTCTCTGTACAATTTTCAGGTAGCTTATCAGGTTGGAGAGACTTGTTTCCCTAGCAATTATCAATGCTTATATAACTTTTGGGAGAGCCCTTGTAAGTCTTGTACATTAAGTGGGAACATTTATATACCCTACCTCTTTCATCTTTAAAAAAATTTCTTCTATGGTGTGCATGTGTGTATGTCTGTGTTTATGTGTCTGTGTATGTAGCCAGAAGAGCATGTCAGATCCCCCACAACTAGAGATATAGGTGGTTGTGGGCTGTGTAAGATGTATGCTGGGAAACAAAAATCTCATAATCTGAGAGCAACAAGCAATCTTAACTCCCAATCCATCTTTCCAGACCAACATTCATCTTCTTTTTCCTAGACAAAAATCATGATCAAGAATTTGGAAAAGGCTTTTGGTTGGCACCAGTACAACTTTGGAGCAAACTCAGTGGACACACAGAAGAACAAACTCCTATGATACACAGAAGAGTCTCCATTCTGAGATGTTCTAGCAAACCCAGGATCTTAGGATCCCTGAATCCCAGGATCACAGGAGCTTGGTCACACCAGAATTTCAGGGACTCAGAGGCAGCTTGACTCCCAGGAGTTTTGAAACACCCAAAATGTCAGGATAACAGAATCCAGAATCACAGGGTAATAGAGAAAGCTGAAGTTCTGAATCAACACAGATTGCAGGAAGGTCAAGCTTCAATCATATATAGGGAGGGCAGGGAGCATTTGGGATAATGAGATAGCAGGTGGCAAGCATAAGAACAGAAACCAAGGTTACTTGGCATCATCAGAACCCAACTCTCCCAACATAGCAAGTCCTGGATACACAATCACAACAGGAAAGCAAGATATGGATCTAAAGTCACTTCTCATGATGATGATGTAGGGCATTAAGAAGGCCATAAATAACTCCCTTAAAGAAATACAGGAGAACACAGCTAAACAGGTAGAAAACATTAAAGAAGAAACAAAAAAATCCCTTAAAGAATTTCTAGAAAACACATCCAAAAGGGTGAAAGAAGTGAACAAAACCATCCAGGACTAAAAATGGATGTAGAAACAATAAAGAAATCACAAAGGGAGACAACCCTGGAGATAGAAACCCTAGGAAAGAAGTCAGGAGCATAGACACAAGCATCAGCAACAGAATACAAGAAACAGAAGAGAGAATCATAGGCACAGAAGATATCACAGAAAACAGTGACACAGCAGTCAAAAAAAATTTGAAATGCAAAGAGATCCTAACCCAAAACATTCAGGAAATCCAGGACACAATCAGAAGACCAAACCTAAGGATAATTGGTATAGACAAGAAGGAAGATTTCTAACTTAACGGGCCAGTAAATATCTTCAACAAAATTATGGAAGAAAACTTCCCCGACCTAAAGAAAGAGATGCCCATGAACATACAAGAAACCTACAGTCTCCAAATAGTTTGGACCAGAAAAGAAATCCCTCCTGTCACATAATAATCAAAACACCAAATGCACAAAACAAAGAAAGACTATTAAAAGCAGTAAGGGAAAAAGTCAAGTAACATATAAAGGCAGACCTATCAATGTACACCAGACTTCTCACCAGAGACTATGAAAGACAATAGATCCTGGGCAGATGTCATCCAGACCCTCAGAGAACACCAATGCCAGCCCAGGCTACTGTACCCAGCAAAACTCTCAATTACCATAGACAGAGAAACCAAGGTAGTCCAAGACAAAACCAAATTTACACAATATCTTTCCGCAAATTCAGTCCTTCAAAGGATAATAAAGGGAAAACTCCAACACTAGGAGGGAAACTATGCTTGAGAAAAAGGAAGAAAGTAATCTTTCAACATACCTAAAAGAAGATAGTCACGTAAACAGAATTCCAACTCTAGCAACAAAATTAACAGGAAGAAACAATGACTTTTCCTAAATACCTCTTAATATCAATGGACTCAATTCCTCAATAAAAAGACATAGACTAACAGAAAGATTATGTAAACAGGATCCAACGTTTTGTTGCATACAGGAAACCCAACACAGTGACAAAGGCAGACACTACCTCAGATAAAATGGCTGGAAAACAATTTTCCAAGCAAATGGACCCAAGAAACAAGCTGGAGTAGCCATTCTAATATTGAATAAAATTGACTTTCAATAAAATGTTAACAAAAAAGATAAGGAGGTGAACTTCATACTCATCAAAGGTAAAATTTACCAAGATGAAATCAAAATTCTGAACATTTATTTTCCAAATGCAAGGGCCTCAACATTCATTTAAGAATCTTTACTGTAGCTCAAAAATTACATTGTACCTCACACAATAATAGTGGAAGACTTTGAAACCCCACTCTCATCAATGGACAAATCATGGAAACAGAAAAATGAACAGAGACACCGTGAAACTAAAGAAACTTGTGAAACAAATGGTTTTAACAGATATCTATACAATATTTCATCCTAAAACAAAAGAATATACCTTCTTCTCAGCACCTCATGGTACCTTCTCCAAAATTGGCCATATAATAAGAAAAAAAAAAAACCAAGCCTCAATAAATACAATAAAATTGAAATAATTCCATGCATCCTATCAGATCACCACAGACTAAGGCTGATCTTCAATAACAACATTAATAATAGAAGGTCCACATATACTTAGAAGATGAACAACACTCTACTCTATGATAAATTGGTAGAGGAAAAAATAAAGAAAGCAATTAAAGACTTAGTTTTTAGAGTTTAATGAAAATGAAGCCACACATACCCAAACTTATGGGACACAATGAAAGCAGTCCTAAGAGGAAATCTCATAGCTCTTAAGTGCTTTAAAAAAAGAACTAGAGGGAGCATAGCAGCTTAACAGCACACCTGAAAGCTCTAGAACAAAAAGAAGCAAATTCACCCAAGAGGAGTAGATGGCAGGAAATAATCAAAATCAGGGCTGAAATCAACTGAATAAAAACAAAAAGAACCATAAAAGGAATCAACCAAACCAGTAGATGGTTCTTTGAGAAAATCAACAAAATCAATAAACCCTTAACCAGACTAACTAGAAGGCATAGAGACAGCATCCTAATTAACACAATCAGAAACGAAAAGGGAGACATAACATCAAAAAAACTGAGGAAAGCCAAAAAAATCATCAGTTCCTAATACAAAAGCCTAAACTCAATAAAACTGGAAAAGCTGGATGAAATGGACAATTTTCTAGATAGATACCACTTCCAAAGTTAAATCAGAATCAGATTAATGATCTAAACAGTCCCATAACCCTAAAAGGAATAGAAACAGTAATTAATGGTCTGCCAACCAAAAAAATATCCCGGGACCAGATGGGTTTAGTGCAGAGTTCTAACCAACCTTCAAAGAAGACCTAATACCAATACTCCTCAAACTAGTCCACACACTAGAAACAGAGTTTGTTCTATGAACCCACAATTACTCTGATACCTAAACCACACAAAGACCCAACAAAGAAAGAGAACTTCAGACCAATTTCCCTTATGAATATTGATGCAAAAATACTCAATAAAATCCTCGCAAACCGAATCCAAGAACACATC
>NC_034600.1:6884882-6886089 GCF_900095145.1 Mus pahari | reverse complement strand
CATGAGCATTTCATTGGATGCTGAGAAAGCATTTGACAAAATCCAACACCCCTTCATGATAAAAGTCTTAGAAAGATTGGGAATTCAAGGCCCATACCTAAATATAATAAAAGCAATACACAGCAAACCAGCAGCCAACATCAAACTAAATGGAGAGAAACTTGAAGCAATCCCACTAAAATCACGGAATAGACAAGGCTGCCCACTCTTTTAATGTAGTGCTTGAAATCCTAGCCAGAGGAATTAGACAAGAAAAGGAGATCAAAGGGATATAGATTGGAAAGGAAGAAGTTAAAATATAACTATTTACAGATGATATGATAGTATACTTAAGTGACCCCAAAAATTCCACCAGAGAACTCCTAAACCAGATAAACAACTTCAGCAAAGTGGTTGGATAAAAAATTAATTCAAACCAAGCATTGTCCTTCCTTTACACAAAGGATAAACAGGCTGATAAAGAAATTAAGGAAACAGCACCCTTCCCAATAATCGCAAATGATATAAATAACTTGGTATGACTCTAACTAAGGAAGTGAAAGATCCATATGATAAGAACTTCAAGTCTTTGAAGAAAGAAATTGAACAAGATCTCAGAAGATGGAAAGATCTTCCATGCACATGAATTGGTAAGATTAATATAATAATAATGGCCATCTTGCCAAAAGCAATCTACCTATTCAATGCAATCCCCATCAAAATTTCAACTCAATTATTCATAGATTTAGAAAGAGCAATTTCCAAATTCATCTGGAATAACAAAAAACCAAGGATAGCAAAAACTATTCTCAACAATAAATGAATTTCTGGTGGAATCACCATCCCTGACCTCAAACTGTACTCCAGAGCAATAGTGATAAAAACTGCATGGTATTGGTACAGTGACAGGCAGCTAGATCAAGGGAATACAATTGAAGTCCCAGAAATGAACCCACATATCTATGGTCACTTGATCTTTGACAAGGGAGCTAAAACCATCCAGTGGAAAAAAGACAACATTTTCAGCAAGTGGTGCTGGCTCAATTGGCAGTTAGCATATAGAAGAAGGTAAATATATCCGTTTTTTAATCTCTTTGTAGAAAGCTCAAGTCCAAGTAGATCAAGGACCTTCACATAAAGCCAGATAAAATGAAACTGATAGAAGCGAAAGTGAGGATGAGCTTCGAACATATTGGCACAGGGGAAAAATTCCTGGTGTTTTTTTTTT
>NC_034600.1:6866461-6884871 GCF_900095145.1 Mus pahari | reverse complement strand
AGAGATGGCACCACCCACAAGGGGCTCTCCCCCCTTGATCACTAATTGAGAAAATGCCTTACAGCTGGATCTCATGGAGGCATTTCCCCAACTGAAGTTCCTTTCTCTGTGATAACTCCAGCTGTGTCAAGTTGACACAAAGATATCCAGTACAGCATATACCACAAGATGCTCCAACATGTAATAAGGACCCATGTTCCACTATGTTCATTTACAATAGCCAGAAACTGGAAAGAACCTAGATGTCCCTCAACAGAAGAATGGATGCAGAAAATGTGGTACATTTACACAATGGAGTACTACTCGGCTATTAAAAATAATGAATTTATGAAATTCATAGGCAAATGGATGGAACTAGAAAATATCATTCTGAGTGAGGTAATCCAATCACAAAATAACACACATGGTATGCACTTACTGATAAGTGGATATTAGCCCAGAAGCCCAGAAGCTCGGAATACCCAAAATAAAATTCACAAACCACATGAAGCTCAAGAACAATGAAGAACATAGTGTGGATACTTCTATCCATCTTAGAAGGGGGAAATAAGTCACCCATGGAAGGAGTTACAGAGAAGAAATGACCCTCTAGAGACTGACTGCCCTGGGTATACATCCCATTTAAAATCAACAAACCCAGACACTGTTGTGGATGCCAACAAGTGCTTGCTGAGAGAACCCTGATATAGCTTTCTCCTGAGAGGCTCTGCCAGTACCTCACAAATACAGAGGTGGATGCTCACAGCCATCCATTCGACTGAGTATAGGATCCCCAATGAAGGAGCTTGAGAAAGAAACCATGGAACTAAAGGGGTTTGTAGCCGCTTAGGAGGAACAACAATATGAATCAGCCAGTACTCCCAGAGCTCCCATGAACTAAACGACCAACCAAAGAGCACATATGTTGGAACTCATGGCTCCAGCTGCATATGCAGCAGAGGATGGCCTAGTTGGTCATCAATGGGAGGAGAGGCCTTTGGCCTATGAAGACTCTATGCTCCAGTATGGGGGAATGCTAGGGCCAAGAATTGGGAGTGGGTGGGTTGGCAAGCAGGGGGAGGGTTGAGGACATAGGGGGAGGGTGTTTTTCTGAGGGGAAACCAGGAAACAGTATAATATTTGAAATAAAAATAAAGAATATATCCATTAAAAAAAGGGAAAAAAAGATAATCTGAAAAAAGTAAAATAAAAATAAAAAGAAAATGCTAGTCAAATCAACTCTGAGATTCCACCTCATACCAATCAGAATGGCTAAGATCAAAAATTCAGGTGATAGCACATGCTGGCAAGGATGTGGAGAAAGAGGAATACTCCTCCATTGCTGGTGAGATTACAAGCTGAAACAACCACTGTGAAAATCAGTTTGGCAGTTCCTCAGAAAATTGGACATAGTACTACCTGAGGACCCAACTATACCACTCCTGGCCATATACCCAGAAGATGCTCCAACATGCAATAAGGATACATGCTCCACTAAGTTCATTGTATCCATATTTATAATAGCCAGAAGCTGGAAAGAACCCAGATGTCCCTCAGCAGAGGAATGGATACAGGAAATCTGGTGCATTACACAATGGAATACTACTCAGCTGTTAAAAACAATAAATTCATGAAATTCTTAAACAAATGTTACCCCCCTTTAGCCTTGAAGTAGGCTGGTTCAGATCTAGCTGCCACTAGCACAGGGCCACCTGGGGTGGTACCTTCCTACTTGTCAAGCTATTGTTTACACTTGTCACTGCTCTTCAAAGTGTCGCCACTCCCTGCTGAGAGACTCTTGAGATACTCCAGAGACAGCTTCCTGAAGATCTGCCTACAGGCTTGAACCTGAAAGACAGGCTCCAAGAATGGGGTGGTAATTGGGGGTGGGGGGATGGCATTCCCCTGCTATATATGCTCAGAACATTATTAAACTTAAGGGCTTTGTTTAGAATACTTTTGTCTTGGCCTTCTGTCCTTGTTCACCTTCTAATCTCTTTCAGCCCCAGCTCAACTTTCAGGAAGTACTGGGTTTGGGTGTGACCGCAGGTGGTCGCACTCTGACAAATAGATGGATCTGAAGGATCCAGCTGAATATGTAGCAGAGGATGACCTAGTCAGTCATCAATGGGTAAAGAGGCCTTTATTCCTGTGAATGCTCTATGCCCCAGTTTAGGGAAATGCCAGGACCAGGAAGCCTGGACAGGGATTGGGAATGGGTGGGTTGGTTAGCATGTGGAAGGTGAGGTGAAGGTGTAGGGTGAAGGGGTTTTCAGACGTGAAAACAGGAAAGTGAATAACATTTGAAATGTAAATAAGGAGAATATCTAATAAAAAAGTTTAAAAACAAAAAGAATCTAGAATAGTTTAAAAATTACAATTAGTGAAGTTCACCTAGTAATAGTACCATTTATATTTAACCTCTTTTCTCTTTCGATCTTTTCCATAACTCAAACTCCACACTGTAAATTCTTGACTGTTCCTTTTCTCCCATATCACAAAGAGCACATAATTCTACACTTTTGCATTGTACACATGGTTGTCTAGATTGTAAAGACACACAATGTCACACTATATATTGGTGTCTATTTTTCTCTAGGTGCTTTTATCTCATGTTTGGACTTTGTTCTATGTTATTCAATGCCAGAAATGGATCTGAAACTTACATGAAAAGTGATTAATTTGCAACAATATTATTCTTTGTATTACTTAAACTTCACTCTATTAATTTCAATACATGGTCCTGTTGTGGAGTCTTGAACTTTTAGAAATTTTGTTCCAGCCTTTTGAACAAAGATGTAAAGCTTAACAGTACCTTTCTAACTGGGGACACTTAAATGCTGAAAATTATTTAATTTCTTTACAGATTAAACTTATTGTTTATATTAAAACATAATGTACTTATTTTTACAATTAAAAATCCAAATATATTTAAAAATTAATAACATTATCATATCCTTCCCTTGAGATAATCTGGATTGCCTACTTATTATTCATTCACTATATCTAATATCTATGTCTATATATCATCAATCCATCATCCATTCATCAATTATCATCTATCATCTATTAGCTATCCATGTATCTACCTAATGATGTATATGTCACTCTACCTATTATCATATATCTATCTGTCTGTCTATCTGTCTATCATCTATCGATCATTATTTATCTATTTTCAATCATCTATCTGTTTTTAGCCATATAAGCTTTGCTTTCTAGAAGGCATGGATGTATATGCTTTTACTGTTGAATCAATTATATGTATTACTTAGAAACTTTGGTACACTTGACAGATCATGGAAATGGTTTCCAAATTCAAAAATATGGTTCTAGCACATTCCCTTTCATAGCTGTATGACACTATATAACTGAGAAATGCAATGATTCTTAATACACCCTTGTTTCAGGGTTTGGAGGTATTTCCATCTCACATACTTACATTTTTCTTCTGTAGGATAAACTACAAACAGGAAGTTTAGGGATCTCTTTTCAAAGCTTCAAAAGCTAATTTTACATGCATTTCCCTAACTGATAAAGATGTTGAACATCTTAAAGCTAATTCTTAGCCATTTTATTTCTTCTATTGAGGACTCTTTGTTTAGATTCATAGCCCAATTTTTTAATTTATTTTTTCAGATTATAATACAATTACATCATTTTTTTCTCTTCCATTTCTTCTCTCCAAACCTACTCACATATCCCTTCTTGCTCTCTTTTAAATTCATGGCCCCTTTTCCCACTCCCCCTCCCCAACTTTTGTTACATACATTCATGTATATGCAAATATTCATATATTCCTAAATACATAAATACAGTATGTATGTATGTATGTATGCATGTATGTATGTATGTATGTTTTTATAGAGATCAACAGGAGAATATACAAGAAGCCTCAACACTACATAAAGAACTACATGCTACTAAGCAATGTTGAGTATGGGAAAAATGGTCTTCTTAATTGTTTAATGTAATTATTTATTGTTATCTACTAAATTTTTGATATAACTCTAAACATTACACACTTAAACTTTTGAATACATAGCTGAATTTAAACAAAAACTCAAAAATATATACCTCAAGAATATTCTTTTATGCCCTATTATCTACTTATCATCTTCTTTGTGACCTGTTTCCCATATACCAATGTTTTGTAGTATTTTCTTTTTCCAATGGAATAATCACATGTTTTTTACTCATATTTTTCTAGCAATGTTGGTGTTAGGGGTTCATTATAGTCTGATGTTTTTCCTAGCAGTTTTATAATTTTGTTCTATGTAGAAGGAATCCCCCCCACACACATACGTTTATTAGTAATGATGGAAGCTCCATTCATAAAATCTCACCAACATGAATAACATGAATTGGACAAAGACAACGCCAATGGACTTGCCAAAGTGGATGGGGAAAATTCCAACCCTACACAAAGAACTATGGGCAACTATGGGATGCTGTGAACAGAGGAAATAGCGTTCCCTATGGAAGAGCAAACCAATTGGTTATCCAAAATCAAGTGGTGAGCTCTAAAAACCTACATACAAGTAATGTTATATAGGCTGAGCAGGTTATATTTAGGAATATTTGTGTATATATATTTAGGAATATATGCATATATTTAGTAGCCCATTTTTATTTGTGTCATTTGTTTCTTTGACTTTTTGTGCTCTTTTTGTTTTCATGATTTAAATCCTTTATCAGATATATAGCTGACAGTCTTATGTACTCTGTGGGTTTCTTCTTCACTCACTTGATTGTTTTCTTATTGTACAGAAGGCTTTTTGTTTTTTGAGATCCCAATTGTCAGTTGTTGGCCTTAGTTCCTAAGCAAGAGTAGTCCTGTTCAGAAAGTCCTTTCCTACACCTATATCATATACAATAGTGCCTATGTTTTCTTCTAGCAATGTTACTGTTTTGGTTTTAAATGAGGTCTTTGAACCACTTGAATCTAATTATGGGGCAAAATAATAGTCACAGGTCTAATTTTATTCTTCTGCATGTGGGCATCCAGTCTCTCAGCATCATGGGTTGAATATGCTATTATTTATCAAATGTGTATGTGTTTTGTCTCTTTGTCTAAATATCAAATAGCTGTAGTTGTGACTGTTCACATTTGGGTCAGGACTTCTACATTGGTCCATCAGTGTGCAAGTCACTTTTTGCACCAGGGGCATATTATTTTTATTACTATTGCTCTATAGTATATGTTAATAGCAATATCCTCAGTATGTTTCCCCCACCCCTGGATTGCTTTGGATATCTGGGACCTTTTTGGTACCATGTATACTTTAGGATATTTTTCTATTTCTGTAGAGAATGTTGTAGATATTTTTTCACCAGGATTTCATTGACTCTGTTGTTTGCGTTGGGAAGCACGGGCATTTTCACAATATTAATTATGCTGATCCATAAACATGGAATCTCTTTCGATTTCCTAGTGTCTGTCTCAGTTTCATTCTTTAAAGATTTGGGATATTGCTTGAAAGGGTCTTTCACCTTCTTGATTAATTTTTTGAAGACTTTTTTTTATTGTCTTTCAAGCTACTATAGTTGGGAGTGTGCCCGTGATCTTTCTCAGTATATTTGTTGTTAGTGTATAACAACTGATTTTTATAATTTGTATTCTACTACTTTTCTGAAATCCTTAGTTGTTTCTAGATGTACTCTGGTAGAAGTTTAGGGGTCTCTTATATATAATATCATATCATCATATATAATACCATGTTATCTGCAAATAAGGACAATGTGATTCCTTCTTTGACCATTTGTGTTCTTTTATTTTTCCTTCTCTTCCCTTACTGCTCCATATAGTTCTTCTAACACTGCATTGAGAAAAGCCAGCAGGCTGACCTCATTTTTGATTTAGCAGAAATGCTTCAAATTTTTCTCTGTTTAAGATGATTTGGCTTTATTATGTTAAAGTATATCCCCTCTAGTCATACTCTCTAGAACAAGGAAAAAGGTCTTTCACTATAAATGTGAATGTAAATTGCTGCAGCTACTCTAGAAACAAGTACAAAAATCCTCATAATAACTAAAAAATAAGTCTACATATTAAGTAGGTATACAAGTCTTTGACATGTACCCAAAGAACCCAAGGGACTCAACCTTCTACTCCACAGGTACTTAACTTGCCTAGCAGTGTTCATTGTTGCCTTACTCACAATAGCAAGAAAATGGAAACCAAACATCACCAAGCATCAAACTGATACTTGCTTTTTCTTTGATGATTATCATTACAGACATAGATACAAATACATAAATACAACCTGCTGAGTCTACTTTTGTTGTTTATATATATATATATATATATATATATATATATATATATATATATATAACTTGACACATTGTATTTGATACCATTTCTAGGACATACTAGAAATACAGATGAGCAGACAGTACAAATGTGGTAGATTTACACTATAGAATACTATTGAGCTATAAAGAAAAATGAAATTGGGAAATTTTCAGAGAAATGGATGGACCTCCAAAAAATTATATTGAGTGAATTAACCCAGACCTAGAGAGACAAATGCTGAATATTCTTTCTTATCTGTGGTTCCTAACTCTAAATACTTGAATGTTGAGTATACAGTAAGAGTATTCACAGCAACCAGAAATATATAAAGGGAACATCAAATTGAGACCATAAAAGAAAACTACAACTGGAAACAAAACAAAGTCAATGGATCATGGAGATTCCAGCTCCAATGTGTGCATCTACATCAAAGCACCACATCTATGGCTCAGGAAACATTCCAGAACAGGAGGCAGAGAGGTTGTAAGAGCCAGAACATTAGGAAGTCTGCTTTGAAACAGTATGTCCTAGAAATGGCTGCATAACCAAGGCCATACAATGGCAGTATCAATAGGTGTGCTAATGTGGAAAGGGGAAGATTTCATAGGTCCTATCTCTAGACAAATATCTATAGGAATTAATGACCTCTAGGAAAGGGAGAATTATCCTTTACCAGGGATAAGCATGCACCCTTATTGGTATCCAATGCAAAGTGGTCAGATTTAAAATCATGTATATACAAACAACAAAAATGGACTCAGTGGATTGTATTTATGTATTTGTATCTATGTATGTAATGATAATAATCAAAGAAAAAGAGAGTTTCAGTTTGATGCTTGGTGAGGCATGGGAATGAGGTATGTGAGGGGGACTAGAGGTAGGGGGAAAAAAGGGCAAAGTGACATAATTCTATTTTAATTAAAAATATTATTTAAAATGTTAAAGCTAATTATTTTCAGCTTGCTAAAAGGTTGTAATTTATATCCTCCTATACAAGATGTTAAAATGCACACACCTTCTGCCTCCTACGTACTATATTAATTTGTATTATTGTTACTGAAAAAATGTATAGTAAACACACAGTTGGATCCCTGACCCCTAATTTGCCTTTGCGCACCATTAGTCTTAGGGTGTAGAGGAGCAGAGGAGCAGCATCTCCACTGGTGGTGAGTATGGCAGGTTTGAACAACCTGGGAGACTGTTTGGGAAGACAGCTTGTCTACTGAAATAACAGTGAATCTAGCTTATATATAGCTTCAGTCAAGAGAGAGGCAATTAGACAAAAGAGGAAGTGTAGCAGTAGGGGCAGGAGTCTTACAAACTGATTAGTTAGATTAGCAAACTGCTGGTCACATGATTTATGAAGCAGGTTCTTAGATGGGGAAGCAGAAACCCAATTGGCTTTATCAGTGACTTGGTATTTGTCTCTATGGAGTTGAGTAGGCACAAGCCTAATTTGGGTAGGGAGCAGCCCCACTCCTGCCATGCACTCTGAGAGATGTCCCTGGTAGGAGCATTTCTCTACCATCCCTTACCTGGCTTGGGACAAACACACACACACACACACACACACACACACACACACACACACACACACACACCTGGTAAATCACTATTGTTTTAGTTTGCGTTTCTCTCCAGAAGTTTAAAGCTTCTTCAGAAGGTGCTCTATGCTGTTGTCTTTAAGTGATCTGTTTGTAATTCTTGTTTTTCCTCCTTTTACCTTCCTCCTTCTCTTTCCTTAGAAACACGTCTCAGCATGTGCTTTCTTATGTAAGTTGAGGTGACCAGCAAAAATCTTCTTTTGCCTGAATTAACAGAACCCTTCTTCAATTTTTTTTGTCCAAAGGCTGAGGAGACATGGTTCCATTTCTCTGGGAAGTAACTGCCTCCATTTAAAAACGGTGTGGGGAAAGCAAAGGAAAAAAGGGCATTTCTCTACCTCAAATAATACTCTTTACTATCCTCAAGCCCTGCTGGTATGGTATAATTCATGTGGGATTTATATTCGAGTGACTAAAGAGTATAGCATAAAACCCACCTGCAGAGACCCTGCAGTCTGAGTGCCAGTGTTCAGCAACCATCCACTTAGTGTCATGCTGCTCTTCTGAAGAGTATGGCCTCTTTCTGATAATGTCACTTAAGGGAATAGAAGCCCCAAGTGTGGCATTCCAAATGACAGGGCTTCCACCTTCCTCTGCACTAGGCTTTTGTCCTGCCTTTTGAATGCTTCTACAGTGCTTGACTTTTCTTCCCCTGTGTGCACTTCATCTTTCATATTTCATAAGAGAGCCTTGCTCATATTGCTGATGCTAATGAGCTTCAAGCTGATTTGGGAAGAAAAGAAGAAAAAATAGAAAAAAAACCCCTCATCTTTTTAGCCCATATACATCTAGCAGGTTTTCCCACAGAAAAAGGAGTTAGTTTCAGACTTACAGGACAGCTGATGAGGGTAAGGACACAGCAGGCTTCTTTCATTCAAATGCCTCCTTGACCACAGTCTGATGGTTTTGAGGGCCAGTTTACTGTTCAGTGAAGAGCTGTAAAATGCACTCTGGTGCTTCTGTCTATAAACCTTCTTCTGATTGTTAGCTTGAGGAACAGAAAAATATCCTTGACTGCAGCCCCAGACAACCTCCATATCTTCTCCCCCACCCTCTCCAGCCTCACTGGCTTCTCCAAAAGGCCTGTGCTAACACATTTAGCTTAGCAGTTATTGCCTATCTCTTTTCCCTTACTAAGCCTGGTGGCATTTATCCTTTGCCCCTATTAAAAAAATAAAAATCAAATCCTACAGAGAATTCCATAAACAGAGTATCATCATGATTCTGCTAGAATATTTCAACCCACACAGGAACTAGCTTGAAATGCCAAATGATAGCTTTGTTTGAACAGAATTTGTTCATAAGCAGATATCAAATCTTCAGTCATATTCCACCAACAATACTTTGTACTTAGAATATGTCTTTGTCAGAAGATGGCCTAATTGGCCATCACTGGGAATAGAGGCCCCTTGGTCTTGCAAACTTTATATGACTGAGCACAAGGGAAGGCCTGGGCCAAGTAGTGGGAGTGGGTGGGTAGGGCAGCAGGGGCGGGGGGGTATAGGGAACTTTCGGGATAGCATTTGAAATGTAAATAAAGAAAATAAAGAAAATAAAAAAAAAAAGAACAAGCATAAAAAAAAGAAATGATTACTTGTTTAAATAATATAATAAAAAAGAATATGTCTTTGTTTTTAATCAAATATGTAATTTTCTTTCTTTGAAATTTATTTTATTTACTATTTATACATTCACATGTTGTCTTTTTTATCAAACCCACCCTATTTTCCCCCTCCAATTCCAGAGATCCAAGGATTATTCATATGTTTAATACCTTTACTTATGCATACATTACCAATAAATTAGGTATTTGATGTCTTTGACTTGACAAGTTTGTTACAGAGTATAGTTGTATAGTTATCATTCTGGTTCAGTTTCAGAAGTGTTCTGTTGTCTCAAATTGTCTCCCTTTCTGTCAGTGTGAGTGATCAGGCTAGCAAGGTCCAAGGGTGTATGCTTTGGTACTGAGGACAGGAAGGAATTTAGCAATATCAAAGTGAGAGAGACAGCTCAATAGATGTGAATTCAATTCATTCTTTCTACATCTGACTTTAATTATATATATCATACTTAAAAGGGAAATATGAGAGTGCTTCATCTGAGTCTGTATAATAATCCATCATTTCATAAGTTTTTCTTTGATGTATAGAACTGAAAACATCCAATTGAATTTTATCTGTGGTTATGCAGCTCTCAAATACATGTGAGTCATATGTTCCCAGGATCTAAATAATCTCTTATAAACTATAATGAACTCACATCATGTAACTATGCTTAGAACACAAAGAAAATAATTTTTTAAATCTTGTTTAATGGAAACCCCTTAGTAATTTTGATTCCTATAACAATTAGAGATGAGAGATGCTGCTGAAAACAATGGTTACCCTTTGACCTAAGGAAAGAAGGCTAGATCTGTGGATATTTTCCTCACTGGAATTGGCTAGAAGTCTCTCAGGGTTCCCTCTCCTTGACATTTTCTCATAAACCTCGAGTACAAATTTCACATCCTAGAATATGCTAAGCATTCTACCAATTATAAAAACCATTAACATCCAATAAAAAAAATGTCATTTGTCTTTAGGTTTGCTGTTTGTGCAAGATTACTTATGAAACAAAACCAAACAAAAACAACAAAAGCAAAGCAAAACAAAGCAAAAGCCTCCCTTCACTTCATGATCATTGCCTTTGGCATTTCACAAAGACCCAACACAGAAAATTTCAAACTACTTTCAAATATCTTCACAAATATTGTTTTCATGAACCACTGAGTTGGATTCCTCACTTAATCCCCCCCCCCCTAAGGATTAAAATGATGCTGTAAGAAAGGATCAAATAAAGACACCAGTTCTAATTTTAACTCTATGCCTTTCCCATTGTGTAAGTTGGGACAACCTCCTTGCCACTTCAAAACTCTCTTTACTAATACTTGAATTAGAAACTTCTCAGAGATGTTTTCAAAAAGTATATGTTTAATAAATAGTAGCTCTAATGAATAAAAGCAGGTGGCCTAAAACTCAGAGCACACAGAGTTCTGAACGTTCGAGTTAGATTTGGAGAAGCACAGAAGATTTTACAATATTTTGTTTAATTCTTTGTTTAGTTGTACAAGGTTACACACAATAAGGGAATTACATGTGCAAGTGTATGCATGCACTTAGCCATGAAACTCCACCTTGGATAGAGTTTCTCAGGAGTCACCCATCTTTTTTTATTTTATTTACTTTTATTTATTTATTTGGTTTTTCTAGACAGGGTTTCTCTGTATAGCGTTGACTGTCCTGGAACTCACTTTGTAGACCAAGCTGGCCTTGAACTCAGAAATCTGCCTGCTTCTGTCTCCCGAGTGCCAGGATTAAAGGCGTGCGCCAACATGTCCAGCCTTTTTTAATTTTTTTATTAGATATTTTCTTTATTTACAATTCAAATGTTATCCCCTTTCCTAGTTACACTTCCAAAAATCCCCTATCCTCTCGCCCCCCCCCAACCCCCAACCCACCCACTCCCAATTCCTGGCCCTGGCATTCCCCTATACTGGGGCATAGAACCTTCATAGGACCAAGTGCCTCACCTCCCATTGATGACTGATAGGCCATCCTCAGCTACATATGCAGCTAGAGCCGCGAGTCCCTCCATGTGTTTTCTTTGATTGGAGGTTTAGGCCCAGGAAGCTCTGGGGGTACTGGTTAGTTCATATTGTTGTTCCTCCTATGGGACTGCAAACCCCTTTAGCTCCTTGAGTACTATCCTAACTACTTCACAGGGGACTCTGAGCTCTGTCCAATGGATGACTGTGAACAATCATTTCTGTATTAGTCAGGCACTGAAAGAGCCTCTCAGGAGACAGCTATAAGGCTCCTGTCAGCAGCTCTTGCTGGTATCTACAATAGTGTCTGGGTTTGGTGGTGGTTTATAGAATGGATCCCCATGTGGGGCAGTTTCTGGATGGTCATTCCTTCAGTCTCTGCTTCACACTTTGTCTCTGTAAATCATTACATGGGTATTTTGTTCCCCCTTCTAAGAAAGTCCAAAGTATCCACACTTTGGTCTTCCTTATTCTTGAGTTTCATGTGTTTTGTGAATTGTATCTTGGGTATTCTGAGATTCTGGGCTAATATCCACATATCAGAGTGCATATCATGTGTGTTCTTTTGTGATTGGGTTACCTCACTTATGATGATATCCTCCAGATTCACCCATTTGTCTAAGAATTCCATAAATTCATTGTTTTTAATACCTGAGTAGTATTCCATTGTGTAAATGTAACACATTTTCTATATCCATTCTTCTGTTGAGGGACATCTGGGTTCTTTCCAGCTTCTGGCTATTATAAAAAAGGCTACTATGAACATAATAAAGCATGTGTCCTTAATACAAGTTGGAACAACTTCTGGGTATATGACCAGGAGTGGTATTGCTGGATCTTCCAGTAGTAATATGTCCAGTTTTGTGAGGAATTTCCATATTGATTTCCAAAGTGGTTGTATCAGCTTACAATCCCACGAGCAGCATAAGAGTGTTCCTCTTTCTCCACATCCACACCAGCATCTGCTGTCAGCTGAGTTTTGACCTTAGCCATGCTGACTAGTGTGAGGTAGAATCTCAGGGTTGCTTTGATTTGCATTTCCCTGATGATTAAGGATGTTGAACATTTTTTAGGTACTTCTCAGCCATCTTTTATGCCTCAGTTGAGAATTCTTTCTTTAGCTCTAAACCCCATTTTTTAATAGGAAAATTTGGTTTTCTGGAGTCCAGCTTCTTCAATTCTTTATATATATGTTGGATATTAGCCCCTTATTGGATTTAGGATTAGTAAAGATCATTTCCAAGTCTGTTGGCTGCCTTTACATCTTATTGACAGTGTCCTTTGCCTTACAGAAGCTTTGCAATTTTATGAGGACCCATTTGTCAATTCTTGATTTTACATTACAAGCCATTGGTGTTCTGTTTAGGAATTTTTCCCCTATGCCCAAATGCTCACGACTCATCCCCACTTTCTTCTCTTTAAGTTTGATTGTCTCTGTTTTATCTGGAGTTCCTTGATCCACTTAGACTTGAGCTTTGTACAAGGAGGTAAGAATGGATCAATTCACATTCTTTTACATGCTAACCACTAGTTGAGCCAGCACCATTTTTTGAAAATGCTGTCTTTTTTCCACTGGATGGTTTTAGCTCCTTTGTCAAAGATCAAGTGACCATAGGCATGGGGGTTCATTTCTTTTTTTCTTTTTATTATTATTATTATTATTATTATTATTATTATTATTATTAATTTTCTTTATTTACATTTCAAATGCTATCCCGAAAGTTCCCTATACCCCACCGCCCCTGCTCCCTTACCCACCCACTCCCACTACTTGGCCCAGGCCTTCCCTTGTGCTGGGTCATATAAAATTTGCAAGAGTGGGGGTTCATTACTGGGTCTTCAATTCTATTCCATTGATCTACCTGTCTGACACTGTACCAATACCATGCAGTTTTTTGTTTTGTTTTGTTTTGTTTTTTTTAATCACAATTTCTCTGTAGTATAGCTTGAGGCCAGGAATGGTGACTCCACCAGAGGTTCTTTTATTGTTGAGAATAGTTTTTGTTTTCCTAAGTTTTTTGTTTTTCCAGATGAATTTGCTAATTGACCTTTCTAACTCAGTGAAGAATTGAGTTGGAATTTTGATAGGGATTGCATTGGATCAGTAAATTTCTATCAGCAAGATAGCCATTTTTACTATATTAATACTGCCAATCCATGAGCATAGGAGACCTTTGCATCTTCTGAGACTTGAAGTTCTTATCATACAGATCTTTTACTTGCTTAGTTAGAGTCACACAAAGGTATTTTATATTATTTGTGAATATTGTGAAGTATGTTGTTTCTTTAATTTCTTTCTCAGCCAGTTTATCTTTGTATAGAGAAAGGTTGCTGATTTGTTTGAGTTAATTTTATATCCAGCTAATTCACTAAAGTTGTTTATCATGTTTGGGAGTTCTCTGGTGGAATTTTTGGGATCACTGAAATATATTACCTTATCATTTGAAAATAGTGATATATTGACTTCTTCCTTTCCAATTTGAATCTGTTTGATCTCTGTTTCTTGTCTAATTGCTCTAGCTAGGATTTCAAGTACTATATAAAATAGGTAGGGAAAGAGTGAGCAGCCTTGTATATTCTCTCATTTTAGTGGGATTGCTTTGAGTTTCTTTCCATTTAATTTGATGTTGGCTACTGCTTTGCTGTATATTACTTTTATTATGTTTAGGTATGGGCCTTGAATTCCTGATCTTTCCAAGACTTTTATCATGAATGGGTGTTGGATTTTGTCAAATGCTTTCTCAACATCTAACAAGATGATCATGTGGTTTTTGTCTTTAAGNTTNTTTATATAGTGGATTATGTTGATGGATTTCCATATATTAAAACATCCCTGCATCCCTGGGATGAAGCCTACTTGATCATGATGGGTGATTGTTTTAATGTATTCTTGAATTTGGTTTGTGAGAATTTTATTGAATATTTTTGCTTCGATATTCATAAGGGAACTTGGTGTGAATTTCTCTTTCTTTGTTGAGTCTTTATGTGGTTTAGGTATTAGAGTAGTTGTAGATTCATAGAGTGAATTGTGTAGACTACCTTCTGTTTCTATTTTGTGGAATAGTTTGAGGAGTATTGGTATTAGGTCTTCTTTGAAGGTTTGATAGAACTCTGTACTAAACCTGTCAGGTCCTGGGCTTTTTTTAGGTGGCAGACTATTAATAACTGCTTCTATTACTTTAGGGAATATGGGACTGTTGAGATCATTAATCTGATCCTAATTTAACTTTTTGCCTGGTATCTGTCTAGAAAATTGTCCATTTCATCCAGGTTATCCAGTTTCGTTGAGTATAGGCTTTTGTAGTAGGAGCTGATGATGTTTTGTATTTCCTCAGTTTCTGTTGTCATGTCTCCCTTATCATTTCTGATTTTGTTAATTAGGATACTGTCTGTGTACCCTCTACTTAGTCTGGTTTATCTATCTTATTGATTTTCTTAAAGAAACAGCTCCTTGTTTGGTTGTTTCTTGTATAATTATTTTTGTTTCTTTTTGGTTGTTTTCAGCCCTGATTTTCATTATTTCCTGCTGTCTACTCCTTTTGGGTGAATTTGCTTCCTTTTGTTCTAGACCTTTTAGGTGTGCTGTCAAGCTGCTATTGTATGCTCTCTATAGTTTCTTTTTGGAAGCACTCAAAGCTATGAGATTTCCTCTTAGGACTGCTTTCATTGTGTCAAATAAATTTGGATATGTTGTGGCTTCATTTTTATTAAACTGTAAAAAGTCTTTAATTTCTTTCTTTATTTCTTCCTTGATGAAGTTATCATTGAGTAGAGTGTTATTCAGCTTCCACGTATATGTTGATTTTCTATTTTTTATGTTGTTATTGAAGATCAGTCTTAGTGTGTGGTGATCTGATAGGACGCATGGGACTATTTCAATCTTCTTGTATATGTTGAAGCCTGTGTTGTGACCGATTATATGTTCAATTTTGGAGAAGGTTCCATGAGGTGCTGAGAAAAAGGTATATTCTTTTGTTTTAGGATAAAATGTTCTATAGGTATCTGTTAAATCCATTTGTGTCATGAGTTCTGTTAGTTTCAATGTGTCTTTATTTATTTCTGTTTCCAGGATTTGTCCATTGATGAAGATGGTCAGTTGAAGTCTTCTACTATTATTGTGTGAGGTAGAATGAGTACTTTGAGCTTTAATAAAGTTTCTCTAATGAATGTGGATGCCCTTGCATTTGGAGTATAGATCTTCAGAATTTTGAGTTCATCTTGGTAAAGTTTACCTTTGATGATTATGAAGTGTCCCTCCTCATATTTTCTTAATTTTAGGTTGAAAGTTGATTTTATTCTATATTAGAATGGCTATCCCAGCTTGTTCCTTGGGTCCATTTGCTTAGAAAATTGTTTTTCAAGCATTTTTAATTTGTCTTGGTTTTGTCTGTCTTTGTCACTCTGTTGGGTTTCCTGTATGCAACAAAATGTTGGATCCTGCTTACATAACCTTTCTGTTAGACTATGTCTTTTTATTGGAGAATAATACTGGCCCTTTAAGTTAGAAATCATCCTTCTCGTCTATACCAATTATCCTTAGGTTTGGTCTTCTCATTGTGTCCTGGATTTCCTGGATGTTTTGGGTTAGGATATTTTTGCATTTCAAATTTTCTTTGACTGTTGTGTCACTGTTTTCTATGGTATCTTCTGTGCCTGAGATTCTCTCTTCTGTTTCTTGTATTCTGTTGCTGATGCTCCTGACTTCTTTCCTAGGTTTTCTATCTCCAGAGTTGTCTCCCTTTATGATTTCTTTATTGTTTCTATATCCATTTTTAGTCCTGGATGGTTTTGTTCACTTCTTTCACCTGTTTGGTTGTTTTTCAGCAGTTCTTTAAGGGATTTTTGTTTGTTTGTTTCCTCTTTAGGTGTTTCTACCTGTTTAACTGTATTCTCCTATATTTCTTTAAGGGAGTTATTTATGGCCTTCCTAATGCCCTACATCATCATCATGAGAAGTAACTTTAGATCCATATCTTGCTTTTCTGGTGTGATGGTGTATCCAGACTCTCTATTGTGGGAGAGTTGGGTTCTGATAATGCCAAGTAACCTTGGTTTCTGTTGCTTCTTTTCTTACAATTGCCTCCACCCTCTGATTATCTCACGTGATCCTGGCCCTTGCTTATCTGATTGTAGTCTGTCCTTCCTATAATCCCAGTTGAGTCAGAACTTCTCAGAGTCCAGCTGTTTTTGTGATTCTCTGATTCTGGGATCCTGTGATGCTGAGATTCTGTGTGTGTCAGAGTTCTTGGCAGTCAAGCTTTCTCTGAGACCCTGAGATCTTGGTGTGGCCAAGCTCTTTGGGTCCTGGGATCCTGGGATCCTAAGCTCCTGGGTGTGTTAGAGAACCTGGTAGTGGTATCTCTTCTGGGACCATGGGGCTGTCAGCTAAGTTCAAAACCAAGGTAGACCAGCACTGATTGAAAGGCACTTGAGCCATTGGTCAGGAGGGGTTCCTGTATCCCTGTTCCTGTTTGCCCCAAGCACTCCTGATTCTGTTGGAACAGATGTTATGTCCCACTCACCAGTAATCCTAAATTCTTGAGCATGCTAGGGGGCCTGGGAAGTGAAGAGTCCTCTGGCGACTGTGGGACTGCCTGCCGAGTTCATGACCAAGGTGGCCTGCTGTTGGTGCTGACAGACTCTTTTTTTTTTTTTTTTTTCTCAGATACAGTCTCTCTTACTAGGACGAGGCACTTGCTATTTTGACTAGACTGGCTTATCAGCCAGCCTCAAGAACCTTTCTTGATCTGCTTCTTCAGTGCTGGAATTATAAGTATCTACCTCTGTGCCCAGAAGATGAGTCCAGAATGGGTGGCTGAGCTTTCAGGACCCAAGTCTACTATGTGCTTGACTGGGAAATTCTACTAAGTTGTTGATGAACCTGTGTGCTATTTCCTTAGTTTTTATGAAGAAGTAATTGTGATGACATTTACTGTCCCTGTGCTGTTTTGAGTAATCAAATTAACATATATGCCTTTAACACTGCTTACCGTGTCGTAACATACCTCAGTTCAAATATATGCATAGGATTCCTTCCCAATTCTGACTTTGGATTTTCTAAATCTGAAGCTTACAGTAAAAACATTTTAAACAAGTTTTATTACATATTTTGTACAAAAAACTAATAGTAGTTGTGATTTACAAAGAACAGGCCTGAGTATCAGAGAGAAGGGCCTTCCTATGTACAGATCTCCTCCACAATCAAGGAAGTGTCAGAGTTAATTATCATAACCTACCTAGCAGTTTAAATCCAATTTAAATGGTCTGGATATTTATAAATCCTTGGTTTTTAATTTGTCTTTGAAAAAGTGCTGTCTCAGTTTGAAATATCCCCCTGAGCTTTATGACTCATATCATCAGAAATCTGACCTTTCAGCAGAGGGGACAACATCTAAGTTGTTTCCTTGACAACAGAAGATGATCAAGATGCTGTGTGTTCTGGTGCTTCAGTTATAAATAATCCATCTCTGGCCAGAGAATAGAATGTGTTCTTAGAGAGAAATAAGCAGGGTTGGATACAGACAAAGTCTCTGTGCCAAGAGATCATTTTAATCACCACATTTTAGCATCACCCCCAGGGGTAATTATCTTACAATTAACCAATAAACTAGGATGAGAGAATGAACTCAATTTCTAGAAAGGATAATTTATATAGCTAAAGATATGCTTTCAGATCATTGTGTAGGTGCTTGCTGTTGTGTCCCTTTGAATATTCATTCTCAGCCCCTGCCCCACAACCTTTAACATAGAACAACAGGAAGTAAGCAATGTACTTTGGTTATTTGTCCAGTATGAGCCTGTTCAGTAACAGGAAAGGAAAAGTAATAAAGAATGCCTCTTAAAACATTGCAGATTATTAAAGTAAAAGAGGAAGGAAGGAAGGAAGGAAGGAAGGAAGGAAGGGAGGGAGGGAGGGAGGGAGGGAGGAAGGAAGGAAGGAAGGAAG
>NC_034600.1:6864748-6866301 GCF_900095145.1 Mus pahari | reverse complement strand
GAAGAAGATGAAAGAAAGAAAGAAAGAAAGAAAGAAAGAAAGAAAGAAAGAAAGAAAGAAAGAAAGAAGAAAGAAATGTGGAAAGAAAGAAAGAAAGGAAGGAAGGGAGGGAGGGAGGGAGGGAGGAAGGAAGGAAGGAAGGAAGGAAGAAAGAAAGAAAGAAAGAAAGAAAGAAAGAAAGAAAGAAAGAAAGAAAGAAAGAAAGAAAGATGAAATCTCTTGGTTGAATGTCACAAAATACAATATTTTCTTTTAATAGCTATACTACTGGATAGGGTTTAAGATTTATGGCTGTGATTATCCCTTGCTTGCTGACGTAAATTAGTCTTCTGGGAAGTCAAAGTTATTTCTCATTAAGTTATAATAGCCTATAAGTCAGAGTGGGTTCTGATGATAATGAGTCTTGTAAGATTTATAGGAAGGTGACATACATATTGAGGCCCATGTCCACTCAATATCCTTTAAAAGAGAATATTAAAATATTTGCAATATGGGAGCCTTTGTGCTAGCAAAGTCTGTTTGCTTTTTAGTAAATAGAACTCACCAGAATATTTTGTAAAGTGAGCTTCTAGCTCAGTGTGGTCATTGTGACAATTTGTTCTTTATATTGTGGTGATAGCACCAACATTCACACAATCAGACCCAGATGTTCTATGTCAGGTAATTTGGATTTTGTACTCACATACCCACCCTCCAAGGATCTTGTGCTGGTCTTGAATTCCATCTATGAATGATTATAAGAAAACTTCTCTAGATTAAATGACAACCCCACAGGAAGAACAACAATATCAAGCAACCAGTCCCCCAAGAGCTCCCACGGGCTAAGCCATCAACAAAGGATGGTTCCAGCTTCATATGTTGTAGAGGATGGCCTTGTCATGCATCAACGGCAGGAGAGGTCCTTGGTCCTATGAGGTTTGATAGATGCCCCTGTGTAGGGTAACTGAGTTTGGGGAGGTGGGAGTGGGTGGGTGGGTGGAGGAATACCCTCATAGAAGCAGGGGGAGAGTAGAAAGGATAGGGATTTTTGGGGTGGGGGACTGGAGAAGGGGATAACATTTGAAATGTAAATACAGAAAATATCCAATTTTAAAACGAAATATTTAGGAGACATAACCAAATATATCATACTAACTGAATCTCCATTCAACAAGCCAGCTGAAAACAAAAATAGTGATAATAATAATAATAAAAGCCATTGAGACAGACTTATGTACTGAATATTAACTAATCTATGGAATGATTATTGTGTAAGGTGTGAGAATATCATTATGGCAGTGGTTGAAATTACCTACAGTTTTTGACATGCATTCCGGAGTAAGTATATGCAAAATGATATTTGAGGTTTGCTGTAAGGTATTTTATTAAAAGTGGTATGGTGTATGCAAGAAACCAGTGACAAGATTCTCGACTATGATGTTCATGTTACTTTTCCACTCTTGTATATGCTTTAAAGTATTTATCTTTTCGAAATTTCTCATCCAAACTAATACTAATATATATATATGTGTATATATATATATATATATATATATATATATATATATATATAT
>NC_034600.1:6858194-6864598 GCF_900095145.1 Mus pahari | reverse complement strand
ATATATATATATATATATATATATATATATATATATATATATATTAATAGATGTTTTTAAATGACAGACTGGGAAGATACAGCTCAGTTTGTAAAGTTTTGCTTTACTATCATCTGTCCTTGAGTTCCATCCTCAGAAACCATGGCTGGGCATATGCTTGCAATGCTAGTTAGTTCTGAGGAAGTAGAAACAGGGAGATGCCTATTGCTCACAGACCAGCAGCCTAGAAGGACCAACAAGAGATGCTAACACAGGAAACAAGGTGGACAACAGCCTCTATGCCATCACATACCTCCTTCCCACATATAGACACTCACATAGAAACACTTGCTAATGTACAAAATAACATTTTTAAAGGAGCTATGTCTAATTATAAGTTTCTCCTATCACCAAGGACATCCCTATCACTAGGTAGGCAAAACAACCTGATTTGTTAAAAGTGCCTGTTAGTTTTCAAGGGTTGTCAAAATTATCAAGAGGAAAACTATGAGTAGTAAGTAGCCAAGGAACAGTTACTAAAGATTGCTTTATCCCTGGAAGTCTATCCTGCTTCCTGCTTGGTAGGAAAGTTTGAGAACTGAAACATCTGTCACTTGGAACATAAGTGACCTTAACAACAGCTACACACACAGACAGAAGTTTGGTTTCTTGCTAAACTATGCCTAATACCAGCATAAGGCAGTTACATCTGGATTTCTCTTAAGTGGTAGAAAAAGGTGTGGTGATTCCAATGAAAATGTCCCCCATAAGGTTAATAGGGAGTGGCACTATTAGTAGGTGTGACCTTGTTGGAGGTGTGGCTTTTTTGGAGGAAGTGTGTCACAAGGGATGGGGCTTTCAGATTTCAGACACTCAACCTAATTCCTGTGGATTGTTCTTCCTTCCTTCTGCTTATAGATCAAGATATAGAACTATAAACCCCTCTACAGTTTCATGTCTGCCTGCACTCAGACATACTTTCTGCCAAGATGATAATGGTACATACATAATCCCTAGGGATCAGGAACTTGACAAAAATGGTGGTAAAAAGATGTTCAGAGTCTGAGGTAGATGACTTCAATGAAACAGTGTTTTCTGAACAAGATAGGACAGTTGCTCATGTGAATTCACAGTGATTATGAGATCATACACAAGACTTGTGGAACCTCAAGACAGACAAAAATTTCAGAATGGAGGATCTATTGACATTTGATAGCTTCTGGGAGAGGGGGATTCAGTTTTCTTTAATAATATGACCACTGGTATATTACCCATACTCAAAAGCAAGTCTCAGTCCCAAGAGTTGCTGGGCAACACAAACTGGATTAAATAAGGGAAAAATGAAGAAGGAAAGTTGAAATTAGAAGGAAGGAAGGTCAAATTGGAAAGTATTTGATATGAGAGGACTTGAGGTTGAATGCAATCAAATATAAAAGTCATAAATAGTTTATATACTTTTACATACAACACACATGCATTCACATACATGTGCATATACACATGCACACAGACACTCACACACACACACACACACACACACACACACAGAGAGAGAGAGAGAGAGAGAGAGAGAGAGAGAGAGAGGCAGAGAGAAGGATAAAACCTGCATGTCATGCGAAATTGGTATATTACTGATAACCCTGCCAAGGAAGAAAGGAATGATTGTTATAAAAACTATTTTCTGTGCTGATCAACCTGCCTTGGCTGACTCAAGACTTTGCAAAGTTGTAACTAAACTGCTTTGTTGTCATTTAAAATGTTTATTAGCACCAGGAAGGCTTCATTCCAGACCATTAGAATTGATCATCGGTGTGCACTGGAAAGTCTCTAACTCCTGTGACCTTTTCTGTCCTTTCTTTTGATTAATACCAGCAAAAGTAACACAACAAAGGCATATCTTTAAGTTCTCTGTGTTCAGTGCCTGTCAGACAAATCTCTTTTATTAATGACAATTACTCCTCACATAACAAGCAAAAGAGGCTTGCTCTAGGAGATATATACTTCCCTTCATGAAAAAAACAACAAAGAAACTGAATGTGAAAGAGGATTCAATCGGATGATAGAAAAGAGCAAGCAACTGATTAATATTTTAGCAATGAGGAAAAGTCAACAATATTAAGTTTTAGAATTTAAGAAAAATAGAAAATGAATAAAGATAGGTAAGTTCTCATTCTTTTATGAGTTAGTCTCATAAGTGAGGACTTTTCTCTTTTAATATTTTTCTATGTGGCTGTTATTTAATAGGTATTTTTCAAGTCATTTGTATCATGAAGAAAATTCTATAAGGATAAGTAGCTATACAGATAATTTAGTTAGACAGAAAAATCAATAGCAATAGTTAGATAATATGTAAATTAACTGAAAATACATAATCAAGCATATCAGTGAAAACTTCACAATGGCATTAACTCAGAAAATAATTATATATGAATAAAAACTTCTCTGTATACAGTGGTCATGCATTTCAGAAGACAAAATTAATATATGTGAGATATAGGGCCAGTGAGATGGTTCAGTGGGCAAAGATTCCTCTTGCCAAATATAATGGTGTGAGTTCAATCTCCAGACCCTATACTTGGTGGAGGCAGAGAACCAACTCCTACAAGTATCTTCTGAACCCCACTAAGTGCTATATATATATGGCCTTCCACTCATACATAAATAAACAACACACACACACACACACACACACACACACACACACTTTTCACACAATCAACTTGTTGGGACCTGTTGTTGAAGGTTGAAGTTCTCAATGTCTGGTCAGCTCTCATCCATCAGCTTGGTGCAAGATGAAGGACTGCCTTTTTTTCTTTTTCTTTCTTTCTTTCTTTCTTTCTTTCTTTCTTTCTTTCTTTCTTTCTTTCTTTCTTTCTTTCTTTCTTTCTTTCTTTCTTTCCATCCCAAACACTGTTCCCCCTCCCAGTCCCTCGTTCACTGAGCCCCTCCCCCATACATCCTCCCCTTCTCCTGTGAGAGATTGGGGCACCCCTGGGCATCCCTCCATTATGGCATTTCACATCTCTGTCAGATTAGGGGCATCCTCTCCTATGAGACCAGACAGGGCATCCATGAATACTGAGCTGCCTGTATGCTACATATGTGCCAGGGGCCTCATTCCAGTCCATGTATGTTCTTTGGTTGGTGACTCAGATTCTGAGAGCTCCCAGGGGTCTAGGTTTCTTGACTTGTTTGGTCTCCCTGTGAAGTTATCATCTACTTCTGGGCCTTTAATCCTTCCTCCAACACTTCCAAACATGTTCCTGTCCTCCATCTATTGTTTAGCTGCATTAGTTTCAATAAGCTGCAGGGTATAACCTCTCAGAGGACAGTTATGCAAGCACAACAGTATCATTAATAATGTCAGGGATTGGTGCTTACCCATGGGATGAGTTTTGAATTGAGCCTGTTCTTGAGGTTGGCCTTCCTTTGTTCTCTGCTCCATCCCTGTATTTCTTTTAGATGGGAAAAATTTAGGGTCAGAAGTACAGGCAACTCAGATAAGTTACATTAACTTCTGGGAGCCACACTTATCCCTGGTCTCTGAGACTTACCCTAACCCCAGGACTTGCTGCAGATTTCCATTCACTCTCCTGGGACATTGAGCCTCTCTCCTGTCTCTCCCTGCACATGATCCTGCCTGCGCATTCCTCTCCCACTCCCCATCACCAATTCCTTACCTCCCTCTGCCACCTATAAATATTTCATTTCCCCTTCTAAGTTCGATTCAAGCATCCTTGTTTAGGTTACCTCACTCAGAATGATGTCTTCCAATTCCATTCATTTGCCTGCAAAATTCATGATGTCCTTGTTTTTAATAGCTGTATAGTATTCCATTTCGTAAATGAACTACATTTTCTGCATCAATTTTTCAGCTGAAGGACATCTGGGTCATTTCCATTTTCTGGCTATTACTAACAAAGCTGGGAAACACGGTGTAGCATGTGTTTTGGGGGGCATGATGCAGCATCTTTTGGGTATATGCCCAAGAGTTATATAGCTAGGTATTCAGGTAGAACTACTTCCAGTTTTTTGACAAACCACCAGATTGATTTCCAAGGTGGTTGTGCAAGTTTGCATTCCTACCAACAGTGAAGGAGTGTTCCACATCTTCAATATCTGTGCTGTTCTTTGAGTTTTGATCTTAGCCATTCTGACTGGGGTAAGGTGGAATCTCAGGTTTGTTTTGATTTCCAATTCCCTGATGACTAGAATGTTAAGAATTTCTTTAAGTGCTTCTTGGCCATTTGAGATTCTTCTGTTGAGAATTCTGTTTAGTCCTGTGCCCCATTTTTAAGTGGGTAATTTCGTTTGTTAGCATTTAACTTATTGAGTACTTTACATACTTTAGATATTAGCCCTCTGTCAGATGTAGGGTTAGCAAAGATATTTTCCCAAACTGTAGGCTGCCATTTTGTCATGTTAAGAGTGTTCTTTTCATTATAGAAGCTTTTCAGTTTCAGGGGGTCCCATTTATTAATTGTTATCTTAGAGCCTGAGACACTGGTATTCTGTTCAGAAAATTGTCTCCTGTACCAATGTGTTTAAGGACTTTTCCACTTTCTCTTCTGTTAGGTTTAGAGTATATGGTTTTATGTTGAGGTTCTTCATCCACGTGGACTAGTATTTTGTGAAGAATAATAAATATGGATCTATCTGTATTCTTCTATATACAAACATCTGGTTAGACTGCACCATTTGTTAAAGATGCTTTCCTTTTTCCACTGTATACTTTTGGCTTGTTTGTTGAAAATCAAGTGTCTACGGAGGGCTCTCACTGCCTGAGCAGATGAGGGAGTCATCTTGTGCTCCGGGTCGTGCCGGTGAGAGTGTGGACTGCAGAAGTGACACAGCTTCTGGCAAAGTCAGATGTGACACAGCTTCTGGGACAGACCCATTTCGAGCTCCAGACATCTGGGCACCTACCCCACCAGAGGAGAGGTGTCCTCCCAGGAGGGCTCTGACCACCAGAACAGGTGAGAGAACCATCTTGTGTCCCAGGTCCCCCAGAGACTACTCTGCAGGTGAGCGTGCAAACTGCAGAGGCAACACATCTTCTGGGACAGGCCCCATTTGGGGCCTTTAACTTTAGCCAGCCCCTTCCCCGCAAGAGGAGAGCTTGCCTGCGGAGAGTACTCTGACCTCTGACACTCAGGAGAGAGCTGGACTCCCAGGACTGCTGACAGAGGCTAACAGAATCACAGGAGGAACAAGCTCTAACCAAAGACAACTATAACAACTAATGCCAGAGATTACCAGATGGCAAAAGGCAAACGTAAGAATCTTACTAACAAAAACCAAGAACACTGGGCATCATCAGAACTCAGTACGCCCACCACAGTGAGTCCTGGATACCCCAGTACACCTAAAATGCAAGATGTGGATTTAAAGTCATATCTCATGACTGTGGTAGAGATTTTAAGAAGGGCATTAATAACTCACATAAAGAAATACAGGAGAACACTGCTAAACAGGTAGAAGCCCTTAAAGAATTACAGGAGAACACCACTAAACACATAGAAGGCCTTAAAGAATTACATGAAAACACTGCCAAACAAATGGAAGTCTTTAAAGAGGAAACACAAAAATCCCTTAAAGAATTACAGGAAAACACAACCAAACAGGTGATGGAATTGAACAAAAACATCCAAGACCTAAAAAGGGAAGTAGAAACAATAAAGAAAACCCAAAGGGAGAAAACTCCAGAGATAGAAACCCTAGGAACGAAATCAGGAGCCATAGATGACAGTATCAGCAACAGAATACAAAAGATGGAAAAGAGAATCTCAGGTGCAGAAGATTCCATAGAGAACATGGACACAACAATCAAAGAAAATGCAAAATGCAAAAAGATCCTAACTCAAAACATCCATGAAAGACAGGACACAATGAGAAGACCAAATCTAAGGATAATGGCAGTAGATGAGAATGAAGATTTTCAACTTAAAGGGCCAGCAAATATCTTCACCAAAATTATAGAAGAAAACTTCCCANACCTAAAGAAAGAGATGCCCATGAACATACAAAAAGCCTACAGAACTCCAAATAGACTGCACCAGAAAAGAAATTCCTCCTGTCACATAATAATCAAACGAACAAATGCAGTAAATAAAGATAGAATATTAAAAGCAATAAGGTAAAAAGGTCAAGTAACATATAAAGGCAGGCCTATTAGAATTACACCAGACTTCTTACCAGAGACTGTGAAAGACAGATCATGGACAGATGTTATGCAGACCCCAAGAGAACACATATGCAAACCCAGGCTACTATACCCAGCAAAACTATCAATTACCATAGATGGAGAACCTAACGTATTCCATGATAAAACCAAATTCACACAATATCTATCCATGAATGCAGCCCTTCAAAGGATAAAAAGTGGAAAACTCCAACATGAGGAGGCAAATGATGACCTAGAAAAA
>NC_034600.1:6840436-6856964 GCF_900095145.1 Mus pahari | reverse complement strand
CAGTAGCCAACATCAAAGTAAATGGAGAGAAGCTGGAGGCAATCCCACCAAAATCAGGGACTAAACAAGGCTGCCCACTTTCTCCCTACCTATTCAATATAGTACTTGAAGTCCTAGCCAGAGCAATTGGAAAACAAAAGGAGATCAAGGGGATATAAATTGGAAAGGAAGAAGTCAAAATATCATTATTTGCAGATGATATGATGGTATACATAAGTGACTCTGAAAATTCTACCAGCGAACTCCTAAACCTGATAAACAGCTTCATTGCAATGGCTGGATATAAAATTGACTCAAACAAATCAGTGGCCTTTCTCTACACAAAGGATAAACCTGGCTGAGAAAAAAATTAGGGAAACAACACCCTTCACAATAGTCACAAATAATATAAAATACCTTGGTGTGACTCTAACTAAGGTAGTGAAAGATCTGTATGATAAAACCTTCAAGTCTCTGAATAAAGAAATTGAAGAAAATCTCAGAAGAAGGAAAGATTTCCCATGCTCTTGGATTGGTAGGATTAATATTGTCAAAATGGCTATCCTGCCGAAAGCAATCTACAGATTCAGTGCAATCCCTATCAAAATTCAAACTCAGTTCTTCACGGAGGTAGAAAGGGCAATTTGCAAACTCATCTGGAATAATAAAAAACCTAGGATAGCAAAATCCATTCTCAACAATAAAAATACCTCTGATGGAATCACCAGGCCTGACTTTAACCTGTACTACAGAGCACTTGTGATATAAACTGCATGGTACTGGTACAGCCACAGACAGGTAGATCAATAGAATAGAATTGAAGACCCAGATATGAATCCACAGACGTATGGTCACTTGATCTTTGACAAGGGAGCTAAAACCATTCATTGGGAAAATGACAGCATTTTCTAAAATGGTGATGGCACAACTGGTGGTTATCATGTAGAATAATGCAAATTGATCCATCCTTATCTCCTTGTACAAAGCTCAAGTCTAAGTGGATCAAAGACCTCCACATAAAACCAGAGACACTGAATTTTATAGAGGAGAAAGTGGGGGAAAGCCTCAAAGATATGGGCACAGGGAAAAAATCCTAGGCAGAACAGCAATGGCTTGTGCTGTTCAAATCAAGAATGGACAAATGGGACCTCATAAAATTGCAAAGCTTCTGTAAGGCAAAAGACACTGTCAATAAGACAAAAAGGCCACGAAGAGATTGGGAAAGGATTTTTACCAATCCTAAATCTGATACATGACTAATATCCAATATATACAGAGAGCTCAAGAAGCCGGACTCCAGAAATTCAAATAATCCCATTAAAAATGGGGTACAGAGCTAAACAAAGAATTCTCAACTGAGGCATTAAAAAAATGGCTGAGAAGCCCCTGAAAAAATGCTAAACATCCTTAATCATCAGGGAAATGCAAATCAAAACAACCTTGAGATTCCATCTCACACCAGTCAGAATGGCTAAGATCAAAAATTTAAGTGACAGCAGATGCTGGTGAGGATGTGGAGAAAGAGGAACACTCNTCCATTGCTGGTGGGATTGCAAACTTGTACAAGCACTCTGGAAATCAGTCTGGCGCTTCCTCAGAAAACTGGACATAGTACTAATGGAAGATCCAGCAATATCTCTCCTGGGCATATACCCAGAAGATCTTCCAACTGGTAATAAGGACACATACTCCACTATGTTCACAGCAGCCTTATTTATAATAGTCAGAAGCTGGAAAGAACCCAGATGTCCCTCAACAGAGGAATGGATGAATAAAATGTGGTACATTTACACAATGGAGTACTATTCAGCTATTAAAAACAATGAATTTATGAAATTCTTGGGCAAATGGATGGATATGGAGGATATCATCCTTAGTCAGGTAACCCAATCACAAAAGAAATCACTAGATATGCACTCCCTGATAAGTGAATATTAGCCCAGAAATTTAGAATACCCAAGATACAATTTGCAAAACACAAGAAAACCAAGAAGGAAGGTCAAAGTGTAGATACTTCATTCCTCCTTAGAATAGGGAACAAAATACCCATGAAAGGAGTTACAGAGTTTGAAGCTAAGATGAAAGGATATTCTATCCAGAGACTACTTCACCCGGGGACCCATCCCATTATCAGACACCAAACCCAGAAACTATTGCATATGCCAGCAAGATTTCGCTGAAGGGACCCTGATATATCTGGCTCGTATGAGGCTATGCCAGTGCCTGGCAAATACAGAAGTGGATGCTTACAGTCATCTATAGGTTGGAACACAGGGCCCCCAATGGAGGAGCTAGAGAAAGAACCCAAGGTGCTGAAGGGATCTGCAACCCTGTAGGTGGAACAACAATATGAACTAACCAGTACCCCCAGAGCTCATGTCTCTAGCTGCATATGTAGCAGAAGATGGTCTAGTCTGCCATCATTGGGAAGAGAGGCCCCTAGGTCTTGCAAACTTTATATTCCCCAGTGCAGGGGAATGCTAGGGCCAAGAAGTGGGTGTGGTTGGGTAGGGGAGCAGGGCTGGGGGAGGGTATAGAGAACTTTCAGAATATCATTTGAAATGTAAATAAAGAAAATATGTAATAAAAATAAACAATTAAAAGAAAACTGTGGGGAAAATGCAAAAATAAAAAAAGAAAAAAGAAAAAGAAAAAGAAAAAGAAAAAGAAAAGAAAAGAAAATCAAGTGTCTATAGGTGTGTGGGATTGTATTAACTTTAATAATAAATCATGGCTCAGGGTTGCTTCCCACCTCAATGGTTTATGTTCCCAAATGGATGACACACACACACACATTCTTTATATTTTAAGCATCACAATAGTTGGGAGATTGCCTAGCATCTATTGTGCTAAAATCTACCCCACACCAATAATTTTTATTTTCTTTTATTTTCTTCCTTTTTTCTCATGATCCCAGACAGTTCTGGATCTTAGGTTGGTTTATGTTTTCCCAATCTACTTTTATACTGTTTTGAATACATGCAAGTAATAACATCAATTCTAGATTGATATTAAACACAAATAGTCAAGGAACAAGCAAGGCAATAAAAATAAGTCCCATGATCACTCCTATGATTACTGATTCTAAGGGTTTATCAGGTTGACCAAAGATATCTGAGCCTACTTCCCTGTCCTAACCCAAAATCAGATTCTTGCCTGAAGCCTGATTCTTTGTTCTAGCCTAAAATTAGATTCCTGCCAGAACTTACTTCCTTGTTCTAGATTCCTGCCTGAACTTACTTCCTTGTCATGGCCCAATGTCAGATTCCTGCTGAGTGGCCCCCAAAGCTCTCCACAACTCTGCCCTTTTCATTTCATAAACAAGACTGTGCCTGTCTTAAGCCATTCTGACCAGAATGCCTTCCTTACCTATTGTGGAATATGCATTATCAAAAGCAATGCACTTCTCTCTTAGGTTGGTAAAGTTCTGTGCAGAACTTACTCATCATCAGCTGCCAGCCTGTTAAATTAATAACTCTGGGGGTTCATTTTTAGTTTCAAGGCATGCATTTTGGCCACCAACATATTGATGGTGTTAAAGGCAAGTTTTATCACAATGGGCAAGAATAAAAGTATTCCCAGGACAAAAAGGGCTAGCATAATTAAACTATACATACCATTTTTGAAGCTTGACCAAGATGGAAATACTGACCTTAGGCCATGAATAATGTTATCAGAAGTATCTGCAGCATCAAAGCTCAGCAGAACAGCATTCTTTAAATTCATAACCTCGGTATGCAAAGTTAAAATATCCAGAGAGGTGTTAGAATTATGCCAAATACACTCAAGTGTAAATATGCCTAGTAGTTGTAGGGTACCATAGACACTCGGCAGAGAGTTCCTTGGCATCCAAATTTTTTAAATTTTAAAATAAAAAGAACATGATTTAAATAAATTATGGTCTACAGTGATATAACTCTTCCCTTTTATTTTAGGAAGATATTGTTTTAAAGTTCTATAATACACGTTTCTCAGTACTTTGTTCTTGAGGATTATAAGGAACCCCAGGAATATAGGTAATATTAAATTGTAGACAAAACATCTCGAATACTTTACTGTAATAGCCAGTTCCATTTTCTGTTTTAATCTGATTCGAACACCAAACATAGAAAAACAAAGTAGACAATGATTAATTACATTTTAGTTGCTTCTCCTGTTAAAGCAGTTGCAATTAGAAAGCATCAACAGTCACATATACATATTTTAATTTTCCAAAATCAGAGATATGATTAACATCCATTTGCCATAATTGATTAGGTATAAACCCTCAAGGATTATCACCATTATGTGGTACATAAAGAAATTGAGGACATTGACAAGTCTTTACAATTTGACTCCCACATTCTTTAGAAATATGAAATTATTGACTTAAGCTATTACTATTTTGATTATTAAAGAATGAGATTGTTTAGCTAATTGTTTCTGTGTAAGGCCGAAAATCTGCCGGGTATACAAATCTGCTGTGGCATTGCCCTCACTAAGGGATCCAGGCAATCCAGTATGAGCTCTTAAATGTCCTATAAAGTAAGAAGCAGTATGTTATCTTAAATTGAGTTGTCTTTGCATAAATTGCAAATTTTGAGAATTTGAAGCATCTAAAAAAAGGAACAGTTTCAAGTAACTGCAGGTCAGAAGCTACATATTGACTATCAGTATACAAATTGAAAGCTTGATTTTTTGAACATTTCAAAAACTGTGGCTGCAGCACATAGTTCATTAATCTGTGCTGAAGCAGGAGGAAACTCAAGAGAATAAACATGTGATCCAATTATATTTCAGCTTTTTCATTAGATGAACCATATATAAATACAGTAAGCACATTCTCTATTGGCTGCATGCGTAATTTACAGGAAATGCAAAAGCATGCCTAGAAGCAAATTGTCTTTTGGATAATGATTATCAATTTTGCCTGAAAAGTTTGCACATGCAATAGGCCAAATATAAGTATTCTGCAATAACCAATTTACTTGCTGTTTGGAATAAGGAATAAATATTCCATGAAGTTCTTTCCTAAAATACTTTCTTAATTCTACCCTACAATTCTGTATTAATATAGAAACAGCTTCATAATAGGGTGTTAGAACTTTACTTGGAGAGGAATCTTTATTAATGGTCCCTCTTGTCAAAGAACTGCTGTGGGTGAATGAGAAGTGGCAAGAACCAAGCAGCCAACAATTGATCTTAGTCTATATAATGTATCTGTTGTTAACTAATAGCTTCCTCTACTTTCTGCAAAGCTATTCATCCCTCATCAGTTAATTGTCAGGGGCAATTAGGATTTGCATGCCCCTTAACAGTAACAGAGGCTTAAGAATTTAAGAGCTTAAGATGAGGCCTTAGCCAATTAACGTCTAAGAGCTTTTGAAAATCATTTAAAGTAAGTAAATTATCTTTTCTTATTTGAGTGCTCTATGCCACAATTTGTTTAGGATATAACTTATGTCCCAAATATTGAAAAAGATATTGCCTTTGAATCTGTTCTGGAGCAGCAACTACTCCCCAACATTTTAAAGCTCGTTGTATAAGAACAAAGACTTGTAGTAAAACTAAAACTCCTTCAGAGGAATCAGCTAACAAAGTCCTAACTTCTTGTATTGCTTGTATTGAAGCAACAACTTTTTTTTTTTTAACATAATGTAGGGCTATTAGCCATTCCTTAAGGCAAAACTTCCCAATGATATCACTTCATGGGTTCTTTAAAATTACAAGCAAGCTCACTAAATGCAAACCTTTTACAATCATCAGCATGCAAAGAAATAGTATAAAAACAATCCTCCAAATCCATAATAATTCTATATGCACTTCCAGGAATTGGATGCTGGGGTAGGCAAGCCAGGCTGTAGTTGCATAGCCTCATTAAACCTTTGCAAACCCTGCAACAATCTCCACCTGCTTGACTTTTTTCTTAATTACAAATGTGAGTTAGAATCCTGAGCCTGTGAGCAAACTGCAAACTGCAGCCGATGGAAAACTGGCAGTTTAACCACAATCTTCAAGTTTCCCTTACAACACCAAAGCACAACCACAACTTTGGGAAGCAAAACTCAACCTCCAACAAACAATCCAGTCTCTCCAAAAGCACCAAGTGGATCACCCCCATGCTACAAAGTTTGGCTGCCAGTTCCTGCACACGAACACACGATAATGCAGCCTCCAGTACCTCACCAAAGAGACACTGCCCTAAATCTGATCTTTTATTAGTCTGGTTTCTAGGATAAGAATCACATAAAATATTACCCAACTTAGAGGTATCTTTAGAAACCAGTTTCCCTGAGTTGGCTCATGGTATGTGTTGTTCTGAATGACTCCAACCCAGAGTCACCGGTTTTAAGCCAACTTTCTGTTACCAAAGTTACAAATTTTTAAGCATACCCAATAACTTATAAGCCAAGAGTCTATAGCCAAGACATGCAGGTCATATTTATACTTTTAAAACCAGTTGGAACCAAAACCAAAGTAGCTACACATTTAGTTATTTAAACCAGACAAAATTTTCTCACTTTTTCTATCTATAATTTCAAGAGAGGAGCATCTTGTCACTTGCTGAACCAAACAATCACAGAGATTTTTCTAGGAGAAACAACCATCAGCTCCCTTATTATAGAAGCTGAGAAGCTATAGAGTGGCTTAAGCAGACAATCAGCTCCTGGCAGGGCTTTTCCAGGTATGCTGAACTGAAAACTACAGGTGCAGGTCTCCAAAGGTCAATTGAGACTGCTTTTTCTTTTCTTTTCTTTTTTCATTTCTCTTCTTTTCTTATTTCTCCTTCTCTTCCTTCTTTCCTTCCTTCCTTCCTCCCTCCCTCCCTTCCTTCCTTCCTTCCTTCCTTCCTTCCTTCCTTCCTTCCTTCCTTCCTTCCTTCCTTCCTTTCTTCCTTTCTTTCTTTTCTTATTTTCTTGAAACTAGTTAAAACTAAATCAAGGGCTGAACGACCAGTAGATAAAGTTTTAACCATTTTTTCTTTTGAACATGAAACATGGAGCAACATTCAAACAATGAAACAAAAACACAGACATAAACTGACAGACATGGACAGACTGGTACGCCAAGGACAGACAATAGACAGAGAAAGAAGAGAACTAGATGTTCCAAAGGGACCCAGATATCCTACCTAAGGGACCCAGAACAACTAAACATTTATTCAATAGGAGTCAGGAAGTCTATTGATTTCCTCCTGTCCCTAGGAGAGCTGTATAACAGTTCATTTTTCCTTCTCTTTCACCAAAGCATCCCCAATAGTCAGGTAAGACTGCTTTTCTCAAACCCATTCCCTCATGTCTTGGGTGTAAACCATCTCTAGTCAGGGTTCAAAGATTAAAACCATCTATGAGAATTGTCTTCACTTTTCCAGACTGTAGCATAACTCTAAGCACATAAAATAACATAAAATAAAAAAATTTACCATTACCTTGCCCCATTCTTATGGCTCAATTTTTTTTTTTAAATTTCCTTTGAGTGCACTTCTCTTGGTGTCTTTCACTATACCCCACTTCCTAGAGCTCCAACTTTGAGGCACAATCTCACTAAACCAGCTCAGTCAGTCCTAATTTCTACTTTCTGCTTAGTAATTTCTATGTTCATTCTCAGCCACTCCAGCCCCATTTGTACAGCCTTCTGGGCTGTGATTTCTTGGCACAGAGCCTAGGGCATTCTCCTTGCTTCTCTACCCCATGGTGACCTCTGTCTCTTCTCTCTCCACTCTCTCCTAAAGCATGGCAGATCTCCTTCTTCTTCTCATCCTGGTCCCATGACAGGGAAATCCTCAAATCCTGCCTCTCTCTGTTCTCCCCAGGTATTGGCTGCTGGCATCTTTATATATCAATCAGAAGCAACTGGGGCCAGATTCCTAGAAGCTACAGGCAGACCCTCTTGTGCTAAGAGTTAGGGGGAAACATAATTAGTATTTGTAATATAAGCAGCTACATGTGGGTTTATTTCTATGTCTTCAGTTTGATTCCGTTGATCAATCTGTGTACCAATTCCATGCAGTTTTCCCCACTATTACTGTATAGTACAGCTTCTGGTATGGGATGGTGATTTCGCTATAAGTTATTTTATTGTTGAAGATTGTTTTGGCTAACCAGAATTTTCTGTTTTTCCACATGAAGTTGAAGGTTTATTTATATATTTTCGTTAGATATTTTCTTTATTTACATTTCAAATGTTATCCCCTTCCTAGTTTCCCCTCCAAAAATTCCCCAATCCCCTCCCCCTTCCCCCTGCTCCCCAACCCACCAACTCCCATTCCCAGTCCTGGAAGTCCTCTATACTTGGGCATAGAACCTTCACAGGACCTAGAGCCTCTACTCCAATTAATGACCAACTAAGCCATCTTCATTTACATATACAGCTAGAGCCACATGTCCTGCCATGTGTTTTCTTTGATTGGTGGTTTAGTTCCAAGGAGCTCTGGGGATACTGAGTAGTTCATACTGATGTTCTTCCTATGGAGTATCAGACACCTTAAGCTCCTTGGGAACTTTCTCTAGCTCCTTCATTGGGGAACTTGTGCTCCATCCTATGGATGACTGTGAGCATCCACTTCTGTAATTGCCAGGAACTGGCCTCCTGAGGAGGAGACAACAATGTCAGGCTCCTGTCATCAGGTTCTTGTTGGCATCTGTCATAGTGTCTGGGTTTGGTGGTGTTTATGGGATGGGTCCCCAAGTGTGGCAGTCTCTGGATGATCATTCCTTCAGTCTCTGGTCCTAACTTTGTTTCTGTAACTCCTACCATGAGTATTTTGTTCCCCCTTCTAAGAAGGATTCTGAAATTCTGGGTTAATATCCACTTATCAGTGAGTGCATATCATGTGTTTTCTTCTGTGACTGGGTTACCTCACTCAAGATGCTATCCTCCAGATCCATCCATTTGTCTAAGCATTTCATAAACTCATAGTTTTTAATAGCTGAACAATACTCTATTGTGTAAATGTATAACATTATCTATAACCATTCCTATGTTGAGGGACATCTGGGTTCTTTCCAACTTTTGGCTGTTATAAATAAGGCTGCTATGAACATAGTGGAGCATGTGTCCTTATTACATGTTGGAGCGTTTTCTGGATATATGCCCAGAAGTGGTATTTCTTGATCTTCTGGAAGAACTGTGTCCAATTTTCTGAGGAACCGCCAAAATGATTTCCAGAGTGGTTGTACCAGCTTGCAGTCCCACCAGCAACGGAGGAGTGTCCCTCTTTCTCCACATCCTAGTCAGCATCTGCTGTCACCTGAGTTTTTGATCTTAGCCATTCTAACTGGTATGAGGTAGAATCTCAGGGTTGTTCTGATTTGCATTTCCCTGATGATTAATGATGTTAAACATTTTTTTTTAGTTGCTTCTCAGCCATTTGGTATTACTCAGTTGAGAATTCTTTGTTTAGCTCTGTACTCCAATTTTTAATCATGTTATTTGGTTTTCTGGAGTCCAACTTCTTGATTTCTTTAAATATATATTGGATATTAGCACCTATCAGATTTAGGATTAGTAAAGATCTTTTCCCAATCTGTTTGTTGCCTTTTGGTCTTATTGACAGTGTCCTTTGCCTTACAAAAGCTTTGCAACTTTATAAGGTCACATTTGTTCATTCTTGATCTTAGAGCACAAGTCATTGGTGTTACGTTCAAGAATATTTTGCCTGTGCCCATATTTTCCAGGCTCTTTCCCACTTTCTCCTCTATAATTTTCAGTGTCTCTGGATTTATGTGGAGTTCTTTGACCAACTTAGACTTGAGCTTTGTACAAGGAGATAAGAATGGAGGAATTCACATTTGTCTACATGCTAACTTCCAGTTTACCCAGCAACATTTGTTGAGATGCTGTCCTCCTTCACTGAATGGTTTTAGCTCCTTTGTCAAAGATAAAGTGAACATGGGTGTGTGGGTTCATTTCTGGGGCTTGAATTCTGTTCTATTGATCTACCTGTCTGTCACTGTACGAGTACCATGCAGTTTTTTTTTTTAATCACAATTGCACTGTAGTACAGGTTGAGGTCAGACATGGTGATTCCACAAGAGGTTATTTTACTGTTGAGAATATTTTTTTTCTATCCTAGATTTTTTGTTATTCCAGATAAATTTGCAAATTGCCCTTTCTAACTCTGTGAAGAATTGAGTTGGAATTTTGATGGGGATTGCATTGAATCTGTAGATGCAAGATAGCCATTTTTGACTATATTAATCCTGCCAATCCATGAACATGGGAGATCTTTCCATCTTCTGAGATCTTCTTCAATTTCTTTCTTCAAAGACTTGAAGTTCTTATCATACAGATCTTTCACTGCTTATTTAGAATCACACCAAGGTATTTCATGTTATTTGTGACTATTTTGAAGGGGTGTTGTTTCTCTAATTTTTTGCTCAGCCTATTTTTCAATTGTGTAGAGAAAGGCCACTGATTTGTTTGAGTTAACTTTATATCCAGCTAATTCACTGCAGTTGTTTATCAGGTGTAGGAGTTCCCTGTTGGAATTTTTTATACTATCATATCATCTGCAAATAGTTATATTTTAACATTTTCCTTCCCAATTTGTATTCCTTTAATCTCCTTCTGTTGTCTAATTGCTCTGGCTAGGACTTCAAGTACTATATTGAATAGATAGGGAGAGAGTGGGCAGCCTTGTCTTGTCCTTGATTTTAGTGGGATTGCTTCGAGTTTCTCTCCATTTAGTTTTACGTTGGCTACTGGTTTGCTGTATATTGCTCTTATTATGTTTAGGTATGGGTCTTGTATTCCCTATCTTTCCAAGACTTTTATCATGAAGGGGTGCTGGACTTTGTAAAATGATTTCTCAGCATCTAATGAGATGATCATGTGGTTTTTGTCTTTGAGTTTGTTTATATATTGAATTACATGGATGGATTTCTGAACCATCCTTGCATTCCTTGGATGAAGCCTACTTGATCATGATGGATGATCATTTTGAAGTGTTCTTGGATTCAGTTTGCGAGAATTCTATTAAGTATTTTTGCATCAATATTCATAAGGGAAATTGGTCAGTTCTCTTTCTTTGTTGGGTCTTTGTGTGGTTTAGGTATCACAGCAATTGTGGCTTCATAGAATGAATTGGGTAGAGTAGCATTCTGTTTCTATTTTGTGGTATTGTTTGAGGAGTATTGGAATTAGGACTCTTTGAAAGTCTGATAGAACTCTGCACTAAACCCATCTGGTCCTGGGATTTTTTTGGTTGGGAGACTATTAATGGTGTTTTTGTTTTGTTTGTTTGTTTGTTTGTTTGTTTGTTTTTTAGGTGATATGGTACTGTTTAGATTGTCAATCCAATCCTGATTTAAATTTGGTACCAGTTATCTGTTTAGAAAATTGTCCATTTTCTGTAGTGTAGGCTTTTGTAGTATGATCTGATGACTTTTTGAATTTCATTAGATTCAGTTGTCTCCCTTTTCGTTTTTGATTTTGTTAATTAGAATGCTGTCTCTGTGCCCTCTAGTGAGTCTGGCTAGGGGTTTATCTATCCTCTTGATTTTCTTAAAGAACCAGTTCCTGATTTGGTTGATTCTTTGTATAGTTCTTTTTGTTTCCACTTGGTTGATTTCAGCCCTGAGTTTGATTATTTCCTGCAGTCCACTCCTCTTTGGTGAATTTGCTTTCTTTTGTTCTAGAGCTTTCAGGTATGCTGTCAAGCTACTAGTATATGCTTGCTCCAGCTTCTTTTTGGAGGCATTCCAAGCTATTATTTTTCCTCTTAGGAATGCTTTCATTGTGTCCTGTAAGTTTCTGTATCTTGTGGCTTCATTTTCATTAAGCTTCATTTTCATTAAACACTAAAAAGCCTTTCATTTCTTTCTTCATTTCTTTATTGACTGAGTTATCATTGAGTAGAGTGTTTTTCAGCTTCCAAGTGTATTTGGGCTTTCTATTATTAATGATGTTATTGAAGATCAGCCATAGTCTGTGGTGATCTGATAGGGTGCATGGGATTATTTCAATATTTTTGTATTGACAGAAGCCTATTTGGTGACCGATTGTATGTTCAATTTTGGAGAAGGTACCATGAGGTCCTTTTGCTTTAGGATGAAATGTTCTATAGATATCTGTTAAATCCATGTATTTTATAACTTCTGTTAGTTTCACTGTGTCTCTATTTAGTTTCTGTTTCCAGGATCTGTCCATTGATGAGAGTGGGGTATTGAAGTCTCCCACTATTATTGTGTGAGGTGTAATGTGTGCTTTGAGTTTTAGCAAAGTTTTTTTTTTTTTTTTTTGGAGGGGGGGTTTGAGACAGGGTTTCTCTGTGTAGCCCTGGCTGTCCTGGAACTCACTTTGTAGACCAGGCTGGCCTCAAATGCAGAAATCTGCCTGCCTCTGCCTCCCAAGTGCTGGGATTAAAGGCATGCACCACCACTCCCAGCGCCAAGTTTCTTTAATGAATGTGAATGCCCTTGCATTTGGGGCATAAATGTTCAGAATTGATAGTTCATTTTGGTAAATTTTACCTTTAATGAGTAAGAAATGTCCCTCCTTGTATTTTTGAGAACTTTTGGTTGAAAGTCAATATATATATATATTAGAATGGCTACTCCAGCTCATTTCTTGGTACCATTTGCTTGGAAAATTGTTTTCCAGCCTTTTAATCTAAGGTAGATTCTAGTTTTGTACCTGAGGTAGGTTTCCTGTATGTAACAAAAAGTTGGGTCCTGTTTACATAACCAGTCTGATAGTCTTTTTATTGAAGAATTGAGTCCTTTGATATTAAGATATATTAAGGAAAAGTCATTATTTCCTCCTGTTATTTTTGTTGCTAGAGTTGGAATTCTGTTCATGTGGCTATCTTCTTTAGGTTTGTTACAAGATTACTTTCTTGCTTTTTCTCAAGCATAGTTTCCCTCTTTGTGTTGAAGTTTTCCCTTTATTATCCTTTGAAAGGCTGGATTTGTGGAAAGATATTGTGTGAATTTGTATTTGTCTTGGGATACCTTGATTTCTCCATCTATGGTAATTGAGAGTTTTGCTGGGTATAGTAGCCTGGGCTGGCATTTGTGTTCTCTTAGGGTCTGTATGACATCTGCCCAGGATCTATTGTCTTTCATATTCTCTGGTGAGAAGTCAGGTGTAATTCTGATAGGTATGCCTTTATATGTTACTTGACCTTTTTCCCTTACTGCTTTTAATATTCTTTCATTTTTTGTGCATTTGGTGTTTTGATTATTGTGTGACAAGAGGAATTTCTTTTCTGGTTGAGTCTATTTCGAGTTCTATAGGCTTCTTGTATGTTCATGGGCATCTCTTTAGGTAGGGGAAGTTTTTTTTCTATAATTTTGTTGAAGATATTTACTGGCCCTTTAAGTTGGAAATTTTCCTTCTCATCTATACCAATTATCCTTAGGTTTGGTCTTCTCACTGTGTCCTGGATTTCCTGGATGTTTTGGGTTAGAATCTTTTTGCATTTCACAATTTCTTTAATTGTTGTGCCTGTGTTTTCTATGGTATCTTCTGCATCTGAGATTCTCTCTTCTGTCTCTTGTTTTCTGTTGGTTATGCTTGCATTAATGGCTCCTGACTTCTTTCCCAGATTTTCTATTTCCAGAGTGGTCTCCCTTTGTAATTTCTTTATTATTTCTACTTCTATTTTTAGATCCTGAATGGTTTTTGTTCAATTCTTTCACCTGATTGGATGTGTTCTCCTCTATTTCTTTAAGGGATTTATTTATTTCCTATAGTCTCACTTCATCATCATTAGAGTGACTTTAAATCTATATCTTGCTTTTCTGGTGTGATGGTGTATCTAGGACTTGCTATGGTGGGAGAGTTTGGTTCTGATAATGCCAAGTAACCTTGCTTTCTGTTGCTTCTGTTCTTAAGCTTGCCTCCTGCAATCTGATTATCTCAAGTATTTGCTGCCCTCAGTATATCTGATTGGAGCCTGTCCTTCCTGTAATCCTGGCTGGCTCAAAACCCCTCAGAATCCAGCTTTCTCTGTGATCCTGTGATTCGGGGATCCTGTGAACCTGAGATTCTGAATATGTCAGAGTTTTTGGCAGTCAAGCTTCCTCTGAGACCCTGAGATCCTCGTGTGACCAACTCCTGGGCTGCTGGGATCCTGGAATCTTAAGATTCTGGGTGTGTTACAGTGCCTGGAAGTGGTACCTCCTCTGGGGACTAAGGGGCTGTCCACTGTTCAAAACCAAGGTAGAGCAGCACGGACCAGAAGGAATCCATGCCACTGGTTGGGCAGGTTTCCTTTGTCCCTGTTCCTGCAGGCACAGGCTCCTCAAGGTTTTTTTGCAACAGATGTTGAGCCCCCCTCACCGGTGATCCTAAGATCCTGGGTGTGCTAGGGCACCTGCAGCATGTAGAATCCTCTGGGGACCGTGGGACCTTCTGCCAAGGTTTGTTTGTTTGTTTGTTTGTTTGTTTTTTTCCTGTAAATAATTGTGCTGGGGACCAGCTCCAGTGTGGAATGCTTCTTCTTTCTTGTCAGTTCTTCTTGAGGCAGCGTTGGGAGGAAGAACTTAGTTTTTGGGTAGGAATTTTTTGAGATATTTAGAGTTGCTGTAAAATAAAATGTTTACTTATCTAAGCCTAAGTTACTATGCTGTTGTAGCTGACCTGTCTTCTGTGATCCTCTGAGGCCAGAAACTGCAGTTTCTGGCACCTAGCACCTCTTCTTCAAGCCACAAAGGATTAAGTAAATAGCCTTGTCTATCTCAGCAGGAACTGCTGGGCTCTAACTTTCAACCTGCTAATCAGAAGTTGCAGGAAGAGAAGACACTTAGTTAAGTGGTTATAGAGTTTATTACCAAGTTGTAAAAAGTTTCCTATGAAAATTATCTAAGGGGAAAAGCAGAAAGATCCTAAATGGGTAAAGGGAAATTTTCTCTAAGTGGAAAAAGGGAAAAGATTCTAGTCTAAGTGGGAAAAAGCAAAACAGTCTCTACTATTGATCTTAGCTCTCCATTGATCTTAGTTCTCTTTGATGATTTTCTTTGTCCTCAGTACTTCAGAATACATGAGCACATGTTTCAAAATTCATCACAAGTTCACACACCAAAAAATAAAATCATAAATTGAGTAGAAGTTCACAACAATGAATGTTTACATGCATATCCATTAGGAGTAATTATCTGGCTAAACATCCATCATCTGTCTGAGCTCCACAGCTTCACTGAAGGTTTAAAATCATAACTAAGTTATTAGTGACGTTTTATATAGATAAACCCAGTTGGTATTTTAACTTCTGTCTGAGCCCCTATAATAAATCATTAGTTGCCTTTTAATGACCTTTGGTTAACTGTTTTACAACCTCTTGGAATGTGATCTGAGTAGGAGGAAGTCTGGTTACAATCTAAGAGCAATTAACTGGTGATACTTGGGAGACTGGCAGAGTTCTCATTGCAGCTTTGACTATCAGAAAAGGACCTAATAGCAGTCCCATTATAAAAGAGCTTAATAATCATAGGTATAATTTTCAGAATTCTTATAGGATCATCATTAAGACTTAAGTTATCTATTTGTCAATAGCCTCGCTACAGGATAGTACATCTTCATGGATCTGCAGAGATCTGTTTCAAAGTGGGTGTGCTCCTACTTAGTGGTTGTTATATATGTTTAATAATAACAGGAAAAGCATATTAATAGCAGGGCTCTTTCCTAAAATGAGTCCCTCATAGCCTTGCTTAATGAGGGTTCAACGGTAGCAGATTATATAATAATCTGAGGCAGGCCACTTCAGGATAATCACTTGCTAGTTATTAGCTTGTTGCATTATGGCTCCTGATATCTCTTCGGAGAATATAAATGAACCATATATATCTCCTTTTGAGCAGTCCTGATAGCAGATACTAAGTTCTTGAAGATGACTGGAAGGAGAAACAGAAGCAGAATAACCAACCCTATAATAATTGCTAAATGTATAAGGAAATTCCATAAAGAATTATCTTTAACAAAGTTTATGATTGAATTTGAAAAATAATTATCCAATTCTGCTGCTGAAGAACTCCTCAGTCTGGAGTGACTAATGGCGCTGATCAGGGAATGTAAAGTATAATAATAACAACACACACCATGTAGATGTGCTTGTATCTTGTTTCTAGGGCATTTCTGAACCATTGTAGGGAAGAGAGGTGACACAAATCCATTTAAAATTGGCATGACATGAGGTAGTTACATGTGTTTTAATATTTTGAACCTGAGTTCCTATGTAAAGGATGGCTTCCTCTAAAGCATTGATTCTTGTCTGTCAAACCTCTATCAATTCTATCCTGAGTGATCAATGCTAAGGAAATATTTTTTTTGTAAAGGTATAAACATGATTAGCAGTGTGTACCTGCTGGACTAGGAAGGCAGCAGAAGCTGGAAATGAACCTAAGATAGCAATTATTGTTGTAATGTCTAAGATTACTTCAGCTATATATCTCTTAGGTCATGAAAGAAAATTAATAGTCACTAACAAGGCAAACAAAGCAAAAGAATTACATCACAATTGTGAGAAAGCCGAAGCAATCCCACTAAAATCTGGGACTAGGCAAGGCTGCCCACTTTCTCCCTACCTATTCAATATAGTACTTGAAGTCCTAGCCAGAGCAATCCGACA
>NC_034600.1:6833975-6840425 GCF_900095145.1 Mus pahari | reverse complement strand
CTCTGGCAAGGAAGGTGCCCAAATTTCTGGAGCCTGAAACAAGGTCTATCCCAGAAGTTAGGTTGCTTCTGTCTGTCCCTAAGCTGTGTAGCTTCTGTGGTCCACACTCTCGCCAGAGCAGACTGGAGACTAAGCGAACCAGAGCAGAGATGGCTCTCCTGCCAGCTCAGGCCTTGAGACTCCTCCCGGGCGGACACCGCTCCTGGGGTGGGAAAGGTGCCGGGTGACTGGAGCCAGAAATGGGACCTTTCCCAGAAGCTGTGTTGCTTTTGCAGGCTGCCCTCTCCCTGGCAGTGCCAGAAAAGGCAATTTGAAAATTCGGTTAAAATTGTAAAATAGCTGGAAAACAGATACAGTTTTTAAAAGGGGGCTTGTCCTTCATATTTAAAAGACAATGGGTATTGCCATTAGCTCTGTTGGTTGTGCAAAGGTTTCTTATGTGAGGAAAATTTCTTTTAAGATCTTAAAAGTTAAGAAAACCTTTTGAAGAGAAGTGAGTAAATACTTTTGTGGAGGAGGTACAGTCCTGTGTTACCTGGTTGCTCCCTGCAGCTGTTGGATAGTCCTTCTTTGATAATTGAGTTGATCGCATGAGGCTGTTGAATTACTTCTATTGTTTGAGAGTCTGGATGTAGGTCCCTCACAGTTTCCCTGATTTAATAAAATGTCTGCATTATTGAGGATTATAGTAGCACCAGAGAAGGCAGTACCATTTTTATGACAGTTAGTTTGGCACTCCTTACATCAGTGGTACCATTTCAGACAACTCTGAAACCCCGTTGGATTTTTGCTTTGAGTGGTGCCAGGAACCTTAAAATTTATTGTACTTCCTGCTTTACCAGGACATCATTTGCTGATAAGTCCAGGCTTCTTACGTGAATAAATTTTATAAGCCAAGACTGATGCATTAAATGTTTTATGTCCTTGATTAGTATGATTTTGGATAGTGTCCTGGCCTTGTGAGGTTGTTGTAATGGGTACACTTTGAAAATATGAAGTAGCAACCTCAACACATGCTTTAATTTTTTAATTGTCTTTAGAAGAGATTGAAAAGTGGGTGCAGCAGTCTCAAAGACCACTTGTTTTATCTTTTGCCTCAGAGCTAAGAACTATCCTCTCTACTGCCTCCATTGAGAGAGCAACAACCTTTTTCAGAGAATCAACCATACAGTTACCCTCATGAATAGGACCAGGGAACATTGTATGAACTCAAATATTTCCCACAAAAAAAGGACACGCTCTAGATTGAATAACACCTGTAGTTTTGAAAGTAGAGCTAAGATTGTGGAGTGGCTAGATGGCAGTGGAGCTGTCTCGATATAGAAAATAATCTGAAAATATACTGGGAGTCTTATATAAGTTAATGGACTTGTTTTTAAGTATTTTAAAGGCAATGATTATTGCTATTAATTGCACTTGCTCAGCAGAAGTTTCTTGTAGGGAAAGATTCTTTATTGCCATCAATAATCAAAGCAGACTGCCCTGAAGCTGAGCCATCAGTAAACATCAGTGCTGCTGGAGGAGGCAAGGGAGTTGATTTAGTTCTGAGAGGAAAGATGACTTGATGTCCTTTAATGAAATATAATAAGGGGTGATTAGGCAAGTGATAAGAATAGGTCCCTGTATATCCTAATTGTGCAATCTGCCATTGTTCAGATTCATAAGACAAAATACTATGTTGATCTGCAGTATAAGGAATAACTATATCTCACTTTACCCCTTTTCTCCCTTTACCTAATAATGTAGCTACAAAGGACATATAAGCAGTGACTACTGCTTTTTGTGCCACTGGCAAATGTAACCATTCTAATGGCGCCTGTTCTGTCATTAACATGCTGTAGGAGTATATACAGTAGCAACGGGACAAGGCTCCAGGGTAGAGTATTGTCCACACAAAGAAGTTGGTGAAAATTAATTTTTTGTTCTGAAAGGGCTAGTGAGGCTTTAGCCTCAGGGGTTTGTTTTCATGATGATTTTGGAATAGCATCTCCATGGAGGATATCAAATAAAGGCTTCAGCTTACCAGTAGTTATTTTTAAGAAAGAGTGAATCCAATTGATATCTCCAAGAAGTTTATGAAAGTCATTTAAAGTCTCTAGTTGATCAACCCTGAGCTGAATGGGCTGAGGAGAAACAAGTTCTGTCTGAATAACATGACCCAGGTATGAGAATGGGGGTTGTATCTGAACCTTTTCTGGAGCCATTTGAAGTTTATATGAGTTTAACTGCTCAACTAAAAATTTCAGTGCTCTTGTAAATCCGCTCTATCTTTATGAGAAAGTAGAATATCATCCCTATAATGAACAGGATAAATGTCAGAATAGATTTTACAGACCTGCAGAATAGCAATATCCACAACTTTCTGACAAAGAGTCAGACTATTTTTCATACCTTGGGAGAGCACTTTCCACTGGTACCTCTGGTATGCCTTTGGAGGTTGGGTGAAGGTAAAGTAAAGGCAAAACTCTGACCCTCACAAGGACATAGCAATATAGTAAAATGGCAATCTTGAAGATCAATAACAATATTATCATTTTTTGGAATGACAAAAGGTGATGGCACCCCAGGTTGAAGGGCTTCCATGCTTTCTATGATGTCATTTATTTTTCTAATGTCCTGTAATAGTCTCTATTTACCTGATTTTTTCTTAATAACAAAAGTTGGAATGCTCCAAGGGCTAGTAGAAGACTCAATGTGGTCGTTTTGAAATTGTTCTTCCACCAGGAGAGTAGGTGCTTCAATTTTTACATTTGTTAAGGGCCACTTACATTTGTGATATTTTGTTACTTTCTTTTCAGAGTCAGGTTCCTCCTCTGAGATTAACTTTTCCTCTTCTGATTCACCACTACTCTCTCTTGATCTACTTTTCTCAGACTTTTCTGTTGAGGAATAAACATTTTTCTTAGATCCTGAGTGAGACTGTAGTAATGAAGCCTGCTCATGAGAAGGTGAATCTGATGCCTCTTGGACTTGTAATCTGCTAATGTTTCCTTAAGCACATTCCAAAGAGCGAACGCTGTAAGAGGCATACATTTTCCTCCATTCTCTGTAAACAAGTTTGTAATGTCTAACCCTACCTTCTCACATGTATCCACATCTAAACTTCCCCTTTTGGGGAGCCAGGGATGAACTATTAATACAAACTGAAGAAAGTCAGTCAGCTAGCTTGTTTTAACCTTAAAGATGTTTTTCTTAAGAATATACTTAATAATATCTGTAAAAAACTCTCTGTGTCTAGATTTACTTTGTCCCATCCTGATTCACGTAGGTGCTAGCAGTAGTTGTTGGAATCTCCATGGATTGCTATGAAAAATTTACACTTAACAGGATCAGTACCAGATAGCAGGCCAGTGCTTAATACTAGCCAATAAAACTCCTAATATAAGAAACAGACAGCTATGTATTTATCAATAACCTACAACATGACTTCTTTCAGGACTGCGTTTGCTTTCTTTCAAGCTGGGGGGGGGGTGTTGCTTTCTTTCAAGTGTGGGGGTTTGCTTTCTTTCAAGCAGGGGGGTTGCTTTCTTTAAAGGAGGAATCTTTCCTAAGATGAATCCCTCATAGCCTTGCTTAATGAGGGTGCACCCATAACAGATTATATAATAATCCGAGGTGGGCCACTTCAGGGTGATCACTTGATAGTTATTAGATTGTCCCACTATGGTTCCTGACATAATTGGTTGGAATTTCGATGGGGATTGTATTAATGCAAATATGTAGGTTTTTTTTTTTTTTTTTTTTTTTTAGGTAAAATGGCTATTTTCATTGTGTTAATCTTCCCAATCCATGATCATAGGAGAACTTTCCACGTTTTGATATCTTCTTCCATTTCTTCTGTCAGGGTCTTGAAGTTCTTATCATATAGATCTTTTACTTTCTTTGCTAGACTTATACTAGATATTTTGTATTAATTTTGGTTATTGTGAAGGGTGTTGTTTCTCTAATTTCTTTCTCTGCTCATTTATCATTTGTATAAAGGAAAGCTACTGGTTTCTTTGAGTTAATGTGTATCCAGCCACATTGCTGAAGTTATTTATCAGCTATAAGAGTACTCTGGTAGAATTTTGAGGATCACTTTTGTATACTATGATGATATACATGAATAGTGACATCCTAACTTCTTTCTTTTTTAAAAATTATTTTTTTAGATATTTGCTTCATTTACATTTCAAATGCTATCCGGAATGTCACCTATACCCTCCCCCACCCCCATGCTGCTCCCCTGGCCACTCTCTCCCACTTCCTGGCACTGGCGTTTCCCCTGTATGGGGCATATAATGTTTGCAAGACCAAGGGGCCTCTCTTCCCATCTTCTGCTATATATTCAGCTAGAGACATGAGCTCTGGGGGTACTGATTAGTTCATATTGTTGTTCTACCCATAGGGTTGCAGACCCCTTCAGTTCCTTGAGTAAATTCTCTAGCTCCTCCATTGGGGGCCCTGTGTTCAATCCTATAGATGACTGTGGGCATCCACTTTTATATTTGCCAGGCACTGGCATAGCCTCACAAGAGATAGCTATATCAGTGTCCTTTCAGCCAGTTCTTGCTGGCATATGCAATAGTGTCTGTGTTTGGTGGCTGATTATGGGATGGACCCCTGGGTGGGGCTACCTCTGGGTTGTCCATCCTTTCATCTTAGCTCCAAACTTTGTCTCTCCAACTTCTTTCATGGGTATTTTATTCCCTATTTTGGGGGGAATGAAGTATCCATGTGTTGGTCTTCCTCTTAATTTTTCTTAATTTTTCTTAATTTTTTTTGTTTTGGAGATTGTATTTTGGGTATTCTAAGTTTCTGGGCTAATATCCACTTATCAGTGAGTGCATATCAAGTGAGTTCTTTTGTGATTAGGTAACCTCACTCAGGATGATATCTTCCAGATACATCCATTTGCCTAATAATTTCATAAATTCATTGTTTTTTATAGCTGAGTAGTACTCCATTGTGTAAATGTACCACGTTTTCTGTATCGATTCCTCTGTTGAGGGACATCTGGGTTCTTTCCAGCTTCTGGCTGTTATAAATAGGGTAGCTATGAACATAGTGGAGCATGTGTCCTTATTACCAATTGGAAAATTTTCTGGGTGTATACCTAGAAGAGATGTTGCTGGATCTGACAGTAGTACTATACCCAGTATCTGAGGAACTGCAAGACTGATTTCCAGAGTGGCTGCACAAGCTAGCAATGGAGGAGTGTTTCTCTTTTTGCACATCCTCGCCAGCATCTGCTGTCCCCTGTATTTTTGATCATAGCCATTCTGGCTGGTATGAGGTGAAATCAAAAGGTTGTTTTGATTTGCATTTCCCTGATGATTAAGTATGTTGAACATTTTTTCAAGTGCTTCTCAGCCCTGCGGAAATCCTCAGTTGAGAATTCTTTGTTTAGCACTGTACTCATTTTTTAATGGGGTTATTTGAGTTTTTGGAGTTTAGCTTCTTTAGCTCTTTGTATAAATTGGATATTAGTTCCCTATCAGATTTAGGATTGGTAAAGATCCTTTTCCAATCTGTTGGTGGCCTTTTTGTCTTATTAACAGTCTCTTTTGCCTTACAGAAGCTTTGTAATTTTATGAGGTCCCATTTGTCGATTCTTGATCCTACAGCACAGGCCATTGCTGTTCTGTTAAGGATTTTCCCCCTCTGCCAATTTCTTCGAGGCTTTTCAGCACTTACTCTTCTTTATATTTCAATGTCTCTGATTTTATATGGAGTTCTTTGATCCACTTAGACTTGAGCTTTGTACAAGGAGAAAAGAATGGGTCAATTCATATTCTTCTACATGCTAACTGCCAGTTGTGTCAGCACCATTTGTTGAAAATGCTGTCTTTTTCAACTGGATGGTTTTAGCTCCTTTGTCAAAGATCAAGTAACCATAGGTGTATGGATTCATTACTGGGTCTTCAATTCTGTTCCATTGATAAACCTGTCTGTCACAGTACCAGTACCATGCAGTTTTTATCACAATTGCTCTGTAGTTCAGCTTGAGGTCAGGAATGGTGATTTCCCCAGAGTTTCTTTTATTGTTGAGATTAGTTTTTGCTATTCTAGGTTTTTTTATCATTCCAGATGAATTTGCAAATTACCCTTTCAATCTCAGTGAAGAACTGAGTTGTAATTTTGATAGGGATTGCATTGAATCTGTAGATTGCTTTCGGCAGGATAGCCATTTTGACTATGTTATTCCTACCAATCCATGAGCATGGGAGATCTTTCCATCTTCTGAAATCTTCAATTTCTTTCTTCAGAGATTTGAGCTTCTTCTCATACAGATCTTTCACTTCCTTAGTTAGAGTCACACCAATGTATTTTATATTATTTGTGACTATTGTGAAGGGTCAATTTTATATCCAGCTACGGCAATGAAGCTGTTTTTTAGGTTTAGGAGTTCTCTGGTGGACATTTTAGGGATATATATATATATATATATATATATATATATATATATAC
>NC_034600.1:6796967-6833964 GCF_900095145.1 Mus pahari | reverse complement strand
ATTTGTTGTTCTGATTATTATGTGTTGGAAGGAATTTCTTTTCTGGTCCAGTCTATTTGGAGTTCTGTAGGCTTCTTGTATGTTCATGGACATCTCTTTCTTTAGTTTTGGGAAATTTTCTTCTATAATTTTGTTGACGATATTTGCTGGCCCTTTAAGTTGAAAATCTTCATTCTCATCTACTCCTATTATCCTTAGGTTTGGTCTTCTCATTGTGTCCTGTTTTTCCTGAATGTTTTGAGTTAGGATCTTTTTGCCTTTTGCATTTTCTTTGATTGTTTTATCCATGTTCCCTATGGAATCTTCTGTACCCGAGATTCTCTCTTCCATCTCTTGTATTCTGTTACTGATGCTCACGTCTATTCTTCCTGATTTCTTTCCTAGGGTTTCTATTTCCAGAGTTTCTTCCTTTGGGTTTTCTTTATTGTTTCTATTTCCATTTTCAGATCCTTAATGGTTTTGTTCAATTCCATCACCTGTTTGGTTGTGTTTTCCTGTAATTCTTTAAAGGATTTTTAAATCCACATCTTCCTTTTTGGTGTGTTGGTGTATCCAGGACTCACTATGGTGGGAGTACTGGGTTCTGATGGTGCCCAGTGTTCTTTGTTTCTGTTAGTAAGATTCTTACATTTGCTTTTCGCCATCTGGAAATCTCTGGTGTTAATGTTAAAGCTGTCTTTGGCTGGAGTTTGTTCCTTCTGTGATTCTGTTAGCCTCTGTCAGCACTCCTGGAAATCCAACTGTGTCCCTGTGGTCAGAGCACTCTCTGCAGGTAAGCTTTCCTCTTGCAAGGCAGGTATCCAGGTGTCTGGCGCTCTGATCGTCCTTCTGAGTCCTGGGGTCAGAGTCCTCCCTGTAGGCCAACTCTCCTCCTGTGATCCCGATGACCTGTGGTGTGGAGGGTCCTCCAGAGTTCTGTGCTGCCTCTGCTGTGATCCCGAAGACCTGCGGTGTGGAGATTCCTCAGGAGAGCTCAGCTGCCTCTTCTGGGGTTCAGGAGAGAGATGGTGGAGTGGCCCCCACTGGACAGGAACCCCAGCTCTGGGTGGGTGGTGTTCCTTTGACCCTGTTTCTGCTGGCACAAGCCCCTCCTGGATTCTCTGGAGTAGATGTTGCGTTCCACTTACCCGTGATCCTGAAGACCTGTGCTGTGGAGATTCTCCTGGAGCACTAGCTGCCTCCACTGGGGTTCAGGAGAGAGGTGGCAGGGTAGCCCAACCGGACTGGAACCCCCTAATTTCTTTCTTTCCAAATTATAGTCCCCTTGATCTCCTTCTGTTGTTTTATTGATCTAGCTAGAACTTCATGTACTACATTGAATAGGTGGGGAGAGAGTGAGTAGCCTTGTCTTGTCCCTGATTTTAGTGAGATTACTTCAAGTTTCTCTATTTAATGTGAGTTGACTATTAGCTTGCTTTGATTATGTTTAGGTACGTGCCTTGAATCCCTAATCTCTCTAGGACTTTCAACATAAAGGACGTCTAGATTATGTCAAAGGCTTTTTCAACATCTAATGAGATGATCATGTGATTTTTTTTTTCCTTTCAGATGTTCATATGGTAGATTTCGTTGATGGATTTTTCATATAATGAAACATCCATACACCCCTGGAATTAAGTGTAAGTGACCATGGTGAATGATGTTTCTGATGTATTCCTAGATTCTGTTTGTAGTAATTTTATTGAATATTTTTACATTGATGTTCATAAGTGAAATTGGTCTATAGTTCTCCTTTGTTGAGTTTTTGTGTGGTTTAGTTATCAGGATAATTGTGACCTTCTTTGATAATTCTATAATAGAATGAAATAGGCAGTATTCCTTCTGTTTTAATTTGTGAAATCATTTGAGGAGTATAGGTATTAGCTTTTTTTTTGAAAGTTTGGCAGAATTCTGCTCTAAAATCACTTGGCCCTGGGCTTTCTTTGGTTGAGAGACATTTAATGACTACTTCTATTTTCCTATGGATTATGGAACTGCTTAGTTTACTGATCTTGATTTAACTTTGGTATGAGGTATCTGTCTACAAAATCATCCGTTTCACTTGGATTTTCCAGTTTTGTAGAGTATGACCTACAAAACTGGAAAAGTATGACTTTTGAAGTATGACCTAATGATTTTTTTTTTAATTTCCTCAGTTTCAGTTATTGTGCCTCCTTTTTCATTTCTTATTTTTGTTAATTTAGATATCATCTCTGTGTCTTTTCATTACTTTAGCTAAGGGTTTGTTTATCACATTGATTTTCTCAAAGAACTAGCTCTTGGTTTTGATTCTTTATCTTGTTCTCTTTGTTTCTATTTGATTGATTTTAGCCCTGAGTTTGAGAATTTGCTGCAGTCTACTCCTCTTATGTGTATTTGCTTCCTTTTGTTCTACAGCTTCCAGGTGTGATGTTAAATTGTTAGTATGAGATCTCTTCAATTTCTTTATGAAGACACTCAGTGCTGTGAATTTTCCTCTTAGCACTGCTTTCATTGTATCCAATAAGTTTGGGCATGTTGTGCCTTCATTTTCATTGAACTAGGAAGTCTTTGCTTTATTTCTTCCATAACCAAGTTATCACTGACTGGAAAATTGTTCAGTTTCTATAGTATTCGGGATTTTTCTTGTTTCTGTTGTTGTTGAAGTCTGATCTGAAGTATGCAAGAGGATACTTCAATCTTCTTGTATCTGTTGAGGCTTGCTTTGTGCCTGATTATATGGTTAAATTTGGAGAAAATTCTGAGGTGCTGAGAAGATGGTATATTCTTTTAATTTTGGATGAAAGGTTCTGATAAATCCATTTGGTTCATAACATCCATGAGTTTTATTGTTTCTCTGTTTATTTTCTGTTTAGATGACCTGTCCATCAGTAATAGACTTCAGCAATTTATTTTTCTATTTTTATGGAACAAAAAAGTATCTACTGCATATTTTAATATTCATTCTCACATGATATAAAAGGATGCAGAAGTATACATCTTTATAACCCTTGGAATATATTTGCAAGTTTGCACTGGTGCACTCTAGAAACCATAAGCATTCATTTAAGTGCATAACTCACTCTTGTCCTGATCACCCCCCAAAATTCTCTTATTTCATAAGAATGTTGAGTAATAGCCCAGAAGAGTTATCTGAGAAATCAGTCAGCTGGAAAGTACAACTTGATAGTTGGTTAAATCTGTCATAGCTGAACTTTTATATTTGATAAGTAAATACAGCATACCATTTTTTAACATGAACTAGGATGGTTCTGGGGTTTAAGTCTCCACTCTGATTTTTAGAGAAGTGAAATATTTAATCTGGAAGGAACTACAATATTTTATATCTTTCCCCCATTAAGAATATTAAGACAAGACATCAGTTTGCTGATTCACATTCATATACTGAGGTAAACCACCACCTATTTTACTACATCTATCCTGATTTTAGCAATTTTTATTGAGACTTTTGTCTCAGTGACAGAAAAGTCTAGGTCAGCTTCCAAAAAAGGTGTAGATTTCAGGTCCTTTGATGACCTACTCCTTCATGTTTCAGGGACTGGAGTTTTATTGCTATTTCAGAGGATCTGATTGGTTTAAAAGAACTCATGCCAGGCACTCCACAAATTCTAAGGCCCTCTGACATCTCTTATCTCTGGCATTGGAACTCACCTAATTGAAAATATAAAATAAATCTGTTTAAATGCTCTATTATTTGTTTTCATGTTGTTATTTATGGGTTAGGCTGACAAATCAAATCAGTACATATTTCAAATAAACAAACAGAATGAATTTGAGAGGTTATAAGTATTTGCATGTGTCATTGTGGAGACCAGTGAATGCATTGTCACCATGGAGATTTGCATAAACACTATGATGATGATTATATCCTTGTGGCATTAAAGATGGAAGGGACTTATGGAGGAAAACATTCAAATGAAATTGACATTCTACAATCAGAGATGTAGAAGAAGAGACTGAGATTTTAAGGCAGGCTGTCATATGAAATATGTCTGCCTCCATTGCTCTACCACAAAGCAAGAATAAACCTTTAGGCAAATCCCCAAGATTAGCAGATTAGTTAATGTGATTTATCATCTATTAAAATATTATAAAATTGGAGATGATTCCCATCCACTTTGGCAATTTGTTATCCACCACACTGAACAACTATTATAACAAGTTCTGTGGGGTTATGCTATGATAGTGTGAAATTTATTCTCAGGTGATTGTCATATTGTGAAGGCCATAATAAGCCTGTTATGAGTTTCTTGTCATTGAGGATGAACAACATTTCAGAGAAGCTTCTTATTGCAGAGAATTTGGTTAATGCAGAGATGTATAACTTTTCAAATTGCTGAGAATAAGTGACTGTGAGTGCTTGGGCATAGAAGAAATATCTTAATCACTTTTTTAACAGCAGGCTCATGAAACATCATGGAAGAAGTAAAGGAAGGATGTAAGGAACTCAAGGATGGAAAATATTGTGGTGAAATTCTGTCCTCTGGAAAGGAGATGAGTGACAAACATGGCAGGGAATGACACAGGAGCTCATTACAGCTGAGGTTACCTGCACATGATCAATCCAGTTTAAAAAATCTGAACATGGAGCAGGAAAACACTGCTGAAGACACCACAACTAACTAAAAGCTATTGAAATTAGAGGGAGAGTTGCTTTTCTTTGGGGTTGGCTACTTGTGGTTGTTCATGTCCTGTCAGATGGTCCCCTCACCTACATGCATGTGGACAGCACTAGTTGAATTTAGTGGGTTATGAAAGTATAAAAATGACATGAAGTTAGGAGAGAGATATATGGAGATGAGTGGGGAAGAATTAGAAAGAAGGAATAATAAGGGTACATGATTAAGATATATTGACATTTTTAGAGTAAACAAAAAACTATGAGCTAGAGAGGTAAGCTTAGACTGCAAGAGCCTTTTCTTCTTGTCTAGGGACATGAGTTGCATTCCTAAAACCTATTATGGGTAGCTCACAACTGCTTGTAGCTACAGCTCTAGGAAATTTGACACCTCTATTCTACATGCACACCCCCATTTATGTATGTACACACAGAGACATGAACACACACACACACACATACACACAGACAATACACACACATGCACATATAGTTTTAAAAAGAAATGTAGCTGGGCGTGGTGGCGCACGCCTTTAATCCCAGCACTCCGGAGGCAGAGGCAGGCGGATTTCTGAGTTCAAGGCCAGCCTGGTCTACAAAGTGAGTTTTAGGACAGCCAGGGTTACACAGAGAAACCCTGTCTCAAAAAAACCAAAAAAAAAAAAAAAAGAAAGAAAGAAAGAAAAGAAATGTAAAAATTAGCTCTATTCTATCAAAAAAAGAAATTGAGATATAGAATTTAAATACCTTGTCCAAGATTGCACAGAAAACATTGATGCTAGATGTCAAATCAATCTTATCAAATTCTATACTCTGATATGATGAAATTCTTCTCTTTAAAGAGTTTCAATTCAAAATCAGAAAATAGACAGACATGAAAAATAACACCTAATAATAACTAATGAAAAAATTAACAGCACAATATTATATATTTATACTCCTTATGTTAGTATTTAATTATGGGTTAAACATAAATACTTCTCATAACTTTCTTTGTCTTCCTGATCAGCAGGTATAATCCTTATTTATTCTAAGCTACAGGGAACATATTTCATGACAACTAGCTGAAAATGGAAAGGGGGATATTCAGAAAGTCCACTTAGGATGTCTAGGATATCTAGGAGAGTCATGCTTGGAAAATACAGATACCAGATTATATACCATATTTTTACTTCAGTACACATATAAATCTTGGTAGGCATTTGAATATACTTTACCTTAGAACATACATTTAAGTCATCATGTGTATTGACAAAGTTAGATTCATTTGTAATGAAGCTGGCTCCTCTTTCCATACTCAGTTTCTTTTCAGAACATATGTGGTTAGCACCCAGTGACCAAGCTTTGCTAAAGAACATAAAGATTTTGGTGAGAGATTATTAGGATCCCAGGAAATGTTATATTAGACCTACCAGCCATTTGTGAGAATGTATATGGTGATAGTCAACCTTATTTGAATAGCAGGCACCACAATTTATTGTAAACTTAAAGAATGGCTACCTCCATGATGATGGTTAGATTCATCAGTTAAAAGGAACACTCAAGCAAAGCCCCATGCCCAGCAGATGAAGTCAATGCTATTTTTGACATGTTTGTCTCATAATGTCTCCTTTTTTACCTTCTTATGTTTTGCTTCTCTATTGTTAAAAAAAACAAACAAACAATTCTTCTGAATTGTTTTTTTAAGGAGTTCTGTTTGAACTTGTGTGTACATGTGTGTGGGTATTTTTTCATTATTACTGTGATTTTTTTTCTCTCTGTTTGCTTTGCTTTATTCTGGGTTGTTTGTTTGTTCATTTGTTTGTTTATTGACCTGCTGTTTTCTAAAATAAAAGAAGAAAAATATGTGGAGTTGTTTGGATGGTGAGATAGTAAGGATCTGGGAGAAAACAAGAGAAAGAAAACCACAATCAGGATATACTATCTGAAAAACTTATTTTCAATTAATAAATAAAATATTGTAGGAGATATTTTTGGAAAATGTTAATAATTAGGAAATTAGTTTTTATTTTGCACTAATAAATGATCATCAAACAGCAAGGTTTGTGAAGTCATCTTTTTCGGAAGAAAAGAGCAGTGGATTTGGATGGAAACAAGGGTAAGTTGTTATGGATACTGATTTAGAAAATATAAGAGTAGTTCCTGAAGTGAGCACGTGTATTGTAATTTGTTGTCTCCTTTGTTGTGTACCATATTTAACGACGTAGTTCTCCCTAATATTCACAAATTTCTAGGCTGGGCTTATATGAGTCATATCAGTAGGAAATGATTTGTTTTTAATCCCTTGAATGTTGTTGTTTATATAAGACATAATTTTATCTCTCTGTAATTGAAAATACAGAAAAATTTGAACATACTTCTACCTATGAGGTCTATAAAATTTTGTTGTGTACCTTGTTTCATCAGATTATCATTCTTGTTTTTCTTCTTTAAGAAACTATTTTAGAAATATGTTTTACATGAATCATTTCATGATTGAATTTTCTATTGGAGGAGGAATAGGGTCATAGTTAGCTTCAGTTATCTTGGTATATCAGGGAAGAAAGAACCTCAGTTGAAGAATTGTTTCTATCAGATTGGCTTATGGGAGTTTTCTTGGTTGCTAACTGAATAGGAAGGCAATACAGCCCCTGTGAAGATGGTTCTGTGTTTTATGAAGAAGGGAGCTGAGCAAGGCAAATGAAGCTGCAGAATAATCAGTGTTCCTCCATGGTCTCTATTTCAATTCCTGCCTCTAAGTTCCAGCCTTGAGCTCCTTCCCTTGCTTCTCCTGATAAAATATAAAATAAAATAACCATTTCCACCACAAGATGATTTTGTTCAGTGTTTTAGCACAGAAACCAAGAAACCAAAGTAGAACAAGTGGCCTACCCACTTTGCTACTTCAGTGCTAGAGCTATAGACAACCTCGGCCTCCAGCCTTCTCACTCTCCATATGTACAGGTTCCATACTGAGTCCTCAACATCAGCTTCACATGTGCATGAATCTAAGCTGTCTGTGATATGCTTTTTTTGATAGGCTCTATCTACCTTTATCGTTTGAGATTTATGGACTAGCTTCCAATTCATAAGTGTCTCCTCCTATTGTAAAGTGTGAAGATGTCTCTGGGATTAGCTAGAAACCTAGAACAATAGAAACTGCCAAGAATCCATGAGGGTGATCCTAGCTAAAACTATTAGCAATAGGGTATATGAAACCTGAAATGGTCACCTCCTATAACCAGACCAGACTTCCAAGGAAGGGATGGTGTGGTTGTTTGAATATCTGTGGCCCAGGGAGCAACATTATTAGGAGGTATAGCTTTGTTGGAGTAGGAATGGCTTTGTTGAAGGAAGGATGTCACAGTGAGGGTGGTCTTTGAAACCCTCCTCCTAGCTACATAGGAGCCAATCTTCTCCTTGTTGCTTTCAGAACAAGATATAGAACTCTCAGCTCCTACTTGGGCACTGTCATGCTCCTGCTTGATAATAATGGACTGAACCTCTGAACCTGTAAGCCAGCCCTAATTTAATGTTGTCCTTATCAGAGTTTCCTTGGTCACGGTGCTTGTTCACAGCAGTAAAACCCTAAGACAGATGGAGATACCAACCTTACCACAAAACCTTTTACCCACAATTTGTCCTGCCTACATGATGTGCAGAGATAAAGATGGAGGAGAAATTTAGGTCAATAAATAATGGGCCCAACTTAAAACCTATGCCATTATAGAGAATCCAGTTCTGACACTATTATTGATATTCTGCTACCCTTGTGGACAGGAGTCTAGAATAACTGTTATCAAAGAAACTTCACTGAGCATTTGATAGAAATGGATATAGAGAAACACAACCAAACATTAGACAGAGCTTAGGGAGTCTTGTGGAATGATTAAAGGGGCCAGAAAGATGAAATCTATAGAAAATGAACTAACTTAAGCCCATAGGTGCTCACAGAGTCTGAACCACCTCCCAAGAGCATGCTCGGGACAGACTTAGGTACCCTATGCATTTGTTACAGATGTGCAGCTTGATATTTATGTGGGGTTCCATAACAGCAGGGGCAGGTTCTATCTTTCACTCAATTGTCTGCCTTTGGGTTCCTTTACTTTAATTGGGCTGCTTGTTCTACCCTCAACAAAAGATGTACCTAGTCCTATTGCAACTTGATAGGCCAACACAAGTTGATACCCAAAGGAGAGAAGGAGAGGGTGGAACTGAGAAGAGAGTAGGGAGAGAAAGCTGCACCCAAGATGTAAAACAAATTAATTAATGAAAAAGAGTCTTCCATCTTGCCATCTAGCATTGTATTTGATTTCATTTCCTTTAAATTCCCATCTGCTATTTCTAGAAGTCAGAGGAAAAACAAAATCAGGAATGTCATTCGTCTTCAGTCTTCTTCCAGTATTCCCTATCTTCCTGCAATGACTAACCATCCTTATCAACCTTCCTGGATTTAGAGTCATCTAGGAGACTAACCTGTATGGGTATATTTTGAAAGGTTTAATTGAGGAGAGAAGACAGCATTTTCAAATGTCAGCAGCATTGTCCTTGAGATGGGGACTCCATGCTGAATAGAAAGGAAATGACAAGCTGAACATCCATCTCCCTCTGCCTCCTGTGGATAAATAAACAGCAGATATCTCTAACTCCTGTTTTCATGACCTCCAAAGTGATAGGCCATGCCTGAGACTGTGAGCCATAATAAAGCCTTTAAGTTGCTTTAGTAAGCTTTTTTTCTCACAGCAGTGAAAATACTACACTATTTCAGCTCATATTTGTTTACCTACAGCCTTCTGAACATGTTCAGTCAGATATCCCACAGTAGTCAAAACTCATGATGCCCCAAAGGATTGCTTTTTACCACAAATATTGTTCTTTGCATAAGTTTCGCATATAACCAGAAAAAATTCCTGTTGCATTCTGATATCTCTATTTCTATTCTCATTAAATATCCAAGATGTTAGTCATTCTATATCTTTAATATCTAGAACCATCATTTGACTCTTTTATGGCTATCACAAAACTATATGTAGTTGCAATTAAGATAAAAATCAAAGATTAAGTCTTAATTTTTATTGAAAAAGTATTTAACTAAAACTGTATGTTTGTACTGCACCAAAAATTCTTCCAAGCATCTATGATACTCTACTCTAATAGAGCATTTGTATGTCTTGGCTTTTATTATCTTGGAACATCCTCAAAGCTTTCAGGCTGTGGTAATCCCAACACATCTACTCAAAAACATCACTCTAGCATGGTACATTGAGCTCCAGTATCACAACCAATGAATAAGGCCATATTAAAATAGACAAGTTGGGTAGAATATTTCAAAGCAGACCATAATAAATCATAGTGAATATGTAGTAGCTTCTCTCATGTACCTATTATGCTTCCCAAGCTCAGTATTGAACAGGAACTCAGCAAATGTTGATTGAATAATTGTCAGAATAGTAAGTTTGATCATGTCACTCTATTATTTAAAATCTTTTGATGGGTCTCTAGTTCTAAAGGCTTGAGTACATATATATAGTTTTTGGTTTGGTTTTTTAAAATTTATTTATTTATTTATTTATTTATTTTGGTTTGTTTCAAGACAGGGTTTCTCTGTATAGTCCTGGCTGTCCTGGAACTCACTTTGTAGACCAGGCTGGCCTCAAACTCAGAAATCTGCCTGCCTCTGCCTCCCAAGTGCTAGGATTAAAGGTGTGCACCAAGACCACCCGTCGGGTACATATTTTTTAACAAGGCACAAAATTCCTTCATGTTGGTCACCTCATGTCCTTCTCTCCTTACCTTACCAAACCCCCACATGTTTCTGTTGCTCCAACCACACTTAACTATTTCCTCTGTTCCTAAAATAATGTTTTCTATAATTTCCAGAGACCTTCTATGAAATGATATACTTAAATTTACAACGTTTTGTTTTGTTTTATTTTGTTTTGTTTTGTTTTGTTTGGTTTTCTGAGCCAGTGTCTTACTCTGTTACAGAGAATGTCTGGAATTCATCACATAGCCTGGTGTGAGGTTTATCCTTGGTTGTCAACTTGACTGCATCTGGAATTAATTAATACCCAAATAGCTAGAAACACTTGTGAGGGATTTCTTTCCTTAAGTCAGTTGAAGTGGGAAGACCCACTTTTCATCAGGCAATACTGATTTCAGAATATCCAACTTTAATCTGGGACACAGGTTCTCCTGGCTGCATATAGAAAGGATGTGGAACAAGGAAGGCTCTGGCTCTTTACCTACTTTCTCTCACTCTTTCTAGCAATTCCTTTTCTTTGCTGGCATTATATCCAGCAATACACTTCTTCAGGATTCCAGCAATAATGAGGAACAGCTGAGATGTATACCCTCATGGGTTGAACAACTGCTAGATGCTTGGAACTTCTCTTGTTATACAGTGATTGTTGAATGAGCTGGACTATATTCTGTAAGCCATTCTAATAAATACATATGTTCTCTCTATATATTCTATAAGTTCTATTCTACAGATTAGAGAACCCTGACTAACACACCCAGTTAGCATGGCCTTAAATCCATACTGATTTTCCTGCCTCTAATTCCTTAGTGCTGTTATTATAGATGTGAGCTACAAAATCCCACTAACTTACTTACTCTTAATAAAGTCATACTCACCACTCATGAAGCTGTTGGACAGCACACCATATCCTGATTATGTAACATTGATGCTGATGACTTTAACTTAAGCAGTTAAAGCAAGGTCTCAGAGCAAGGACCTTATGATCCTTTGTCCTCTCCTCTTAGGTTAGTCTTTTTGTCCTTAAAGCAATTCACAGAACTCAGAATTCTTCTCCAGGGCATGTCTTATAAATTAGAGCCAATCTTTCTTTAAATAATGCTATAGATCCTTGGAAGACATTCTATTCCAGCTTATTTTTCTTTTTAAGGACTGTTTATCCAGCAGAATCTTGCAGGAGGAATGTTACACAAATATATCAAAAAGAATATAAACAATTAGACCTTTCTAGAATTCTTGCCTACTTAGCCCCTGTAACACATGTTATTATTAGATCACATTATTGTAGCACATCATAACTGTCTATTCTTGATTAAATATAAGCATAAATAACTTTCCTTGGATGTTTCATTTTCATTTCTGAAGTGCACAAAATTTACATTACACAAAATTTTGGTTAAGCAAATCTGTCATACTTTTCTTTCATTAGTCTATCATTTGCTATAAGGATATTATTGGTCATGATCCTTAGTGCCGCAGACTATCCCCATTTTTGAGTCTCCTATCTGCGCAGAATGGGTCTTGGTTGCAGATGGGCAAAGGATTCAGCGAAATGACAAATAGATGACATGAGAGAACATGTAGAATCTGAGTGTATTGACACAAAGTGAACACCAGTTTTATATAATACAGAAAACAAAGGGGTAGGATGTCACAGCAGACACAGTACATTGAAGTTACCTGACACAACAAAAGGAATTACTTCAAAGGATTTCACACCCTAGTCACAATTTGTACTACTTCTTTGAGCCTTGTGAAAGCTAGCACCAGGGGGTTCTGCTTTAGCAGACCTTCTCATGAATAATGCAATACCACAACCCCACTATTTCCTAAGCCATTGTTTATTCCCTTGTTTGGGTGAGACTCTGTCCTAAGTAATCACTCTGCAGACTAGCCCTGAGCTATTCTAGCCCTGTTCTTTGTAATGCCTAATTAGTTTCACCAGTCTCTACTAGAAGTAGATTTGAAAGTTACTGAATAGGTAACCTTCTCACTGAATTCTTACTGAATTCCAAGCTTCAAGGATTTTCTGGGATGTTGGAACACTGGTGGAGGCTCACCTATGATAAAAATTCAATCTTTAAAGGCACTTATAGTACTGAAAGAGAGCATACACCATACTAACATGGGGATAGGGTTTGAGAATGCCAAGGTTCCAGGAGGCTGAGTTTCCTTGAAACTCTTTGCCTGGTGATTGCATCCAGGCCTCTTGGCCTGTCAATCAGACTTCACTGGAGTGGGTGTGGCAGGAAAGTTTCATACCTTGTGGCTAGCCAATGACTACAATCAATAATCACATATCTCCACATGTAACACATTACCCATAGGACTTACTACTCTGGTACAACTTACTTATTTTGGATCCACTTATCTTGCAGCAAGTTGTTCCCTTTGTCTTTCTACCCCAGGAAACAAGGGTTATAATTCACTCAACTTTCCATTCTCTCTACCTTCATGTGACACATACTTCTACTTTTAGAAAGCATAAGATGATAAGTAGTGTTAGATAGTAAATATAAATAAAAGAGTATATTTGTCTAGTTCTTCATTGCATTGTGGGAGAAGGCTGGAAAAGAAACAAGCTTCTGTATATTAGGAACTGCTGAGAAAATATGTTTAAAAACTTATTGTCAAAGTAAATAAAGACACCTTTTTTTTTTTTCAAATAAGTCTTTTAAATAAATGCACTTGTTTTATTGACTAGCCACCTACTCTTCATTTGTGTTACTCTTTAAATGTAAAAGGTTATTTACATTACTGCCCCCCATTTCCAGTATAATGGTAAGCCTACCACCTACAGGCTACCTCATGTAAAATCTGTATGTAGGATAGTATTAAATTCTTGAAATCAAATCTTTTTAATAAATAGCCCTAGGCTATTATTAGGAAAAAAAAAACTATTTTATCCCACCCTAAGTCCATATATTAATAAAGTAAATGTTTCAGGTAAAACCAGTGCTTGTCTTCTATAAGGAGGCTTTAAAAAATATATAGTCTGTGCATTCCTCAGGCCACATATATATGTAGAGCTATGAGAAATCATTGGTGAACTTGTTCACTCACAGCAATATGAGACAGGATGATGGATGGAAGATTTGTGTTTTCTTCTTACTAAGATTCATACATGTCTCTCCCCACACCACCAATGAGATGTCTGCTAAGATGATTTCCCTGTTCCTTCAGTTGCAGGGATTAGAAGTTACCAGATACTGATACATTCACTCCAGTAGTGACTTGAATGACAGGCCTAAAAACCTGGACACAGTCCTGAGACGAAAAGTTCATGGAAACTTAGTGTCCTGGAACCTTGGCATTCTCATAGCAAGAATGCCCCAGATTTGTCCCTGTGATAGTGTGGAGGGTTTTGCATGCTTTCTTACAGTATTTTACTGGATAAGAGTTAGAAATCTCAGGGCAAGTTTAGCAAAGTATACTTAGAATCTTCATTACAGTCAGGTATAGCAGACTACATTGCATATTAGAAGAAAGTTGGTGAGTTCTTCTGACAAATGGAGATTCCCTACAGATACTTAAAAGAACAGCCAAGTTACTCTCATATGCAAGAATTTACCATGGCCTAGGGAAAAGGAGGGTTGCGGTCTAAGAAGGAACTAGAGTAAATATTTAGAAAAATAGATAGCTGAATCATTCCCATACACAGGAATTTACAATGGCCTAGGGGGAAGGTAGACTATACAATAGACTAGAATTGGAACTATGGCCAGGGCATGAAGCCCTTGCCCCTGACTTCTAAGATTAAGCTAATCTTAGGTGGGGCTGCTTTAGATCCCAGTTGTTAACATTGATTTTATCCCAGTTGGTTCCTGTTGGCTTTTAGTATGCATTCTTCTGATTTGTTGTAAAAGTAATTTTGCAACAGATAACTTCCCTTGGATGGCCTTAATGTATCACTTAATTTCTTTGTTTCCTGTAATATATAAGACTGATGCTCACTTTGACAAATTACATTCAGATACAGCACACTTCCTTTTGTCTGTGTCTGTTTGTCACACTTATCTCACTGACTCTTTGCCTACCTGTAATTGGAACCCTGATTTCTCCTGTGGATTGAAGGGGACCAACTGAGGCCAGTCTGAGGCAAGATACTAAGCCAGTAAACTAAGCCTTGGCATTTGTTTCTAAAGTACAAGCTCATAAAAGCGGTGGCAAGAAAGTACAAGGAGAGGGAGAGAACAACAGAGGTTAGGGAAAGCAGAACTGGATCAGTTCAAGTAGAAAAATGCTTTGGTCTTATGGTTACTATTGCTGTAATGAAACATTAGTAAAAAGCAATTTGTGGACGAAAGGGTTTATTTTGCTTGTACTTCTCTGTCATCAAAGAAAGTCAGAACAGGAACCCAAAAAATGCAGGAACCTGGAAGCATAAGCAGATGCAGAGGCCACGTAGGATTGCTGCTTAATGGCTTGTTCCTTGTAGATTGTTCAACCTGCTTTTTATAGAAACCATGAGCTCACCAGCCCTAAGTTGGTACCACCCACAATGAACTGGGTCCTTCTCCATTAATCACTAGTTAAGAAAATGCCCTACAGGCTTGCCTACAGACAGATCCTATAGAGGGATTTTATTAATCTAGGTTTTCTCCTATCAGATGTTTTTTATTTTGTATCAAATTGACATAAAATTAGGCAGTACAGGTGTCTAGCCAGAAGGGTGGGTCAGAGCCATGATGATTCATAGAACTCTAGGCCACATATATGCCATAGAGGAATGGCCAGATGCTGTATGTCTAGCAGCTGGACATAGGTTCTGAAACTCCTCCAAACTTAGGGGTGGTTCATATGACTAAGATACTTATTTCCCAGGAAGAATGACCAATATGATCCTATAACTAAAGGATATTCTCCTAATTCTGGGCTTTCTTATGAAGATACAATGTATCTTAATACATTAAAATACAATGTATTCCTAAAATTTTTACCTGAAATGACAAAAGCCACATCCCCAAATGACTCAAGAATGTTTTATACCACCATAGGCAGATAAAACTTTGTAGAGAATCTTACATTTCATACATCATAGTTTTGTATTATTCATTTATTTACCTTTGTGTTGTTGGTTTATATTTTGCCATGCCTTACTGAGTAGAGCTGGAAACAAAGCTCAAGTCTTCTGAGAAGAAATCTTATGCAATATTCTTATATAGTTTCACTGTTTCTAAGACTCAAGGATAGAAGTACGACAGGATTCATCACTACTGTATCATTCATCTAAAGTCCTCATATTTCACCTTTGATTCATCTTTTATTTTGTTTTCCTATGCTGATCTAATCCTACTTGGTTACTTTTCAGAGTATAAACTTTTTAAGGACAGATGCTCAGTCTATTCAGTTGCATGAACCACTGGTATAATTTGTTGATACCAGAGTTCATCATCTCATCCATCCTTTGTCAGATCATCATCGATACTGAGACCAGGAATTGTTTGGTTCAAAAAAAAAAAAAAAAAAGAATACAAAAAACAAAAAACAAAAACAAAAACAAAAACAAAAAAACCTAAATTATTCTGAAATTTGATAGGAAAGAACTGTCTCTTGTTGATATTATGTGTTTAGGGAAGACTATTGTCTTCTGATACTTACCAGGATTTTTTCCTCTGTATCTGAGGTTGGTGGTCTTTAAGGGAAACTTAAGGTGTTTCAGCTAGGGATATTGATGATTTAGTAGGTAAAGTTCTTTTCTTGAATGTCAACTGAAACCAGTGGATTATGAAGAAACATCCTTCTGCTGAGTCATAAACACAAATTCTTAGTCTATTGCAGTTAAAAATTCATGAAGCATTTTCCAAAAGGCTATTTAAAATCAGACTTGGCTATATTCTTTCTCTGTTCCTATTTAATTAAATATTATCTACATGACTAAATACTATGAAAGAACTTGATGTTTCTCAATATCTTCTGCTTCTGATAATCAGATATAAATTCTGGATCTGGCTATGTGATTATTGATTTAAGCTTAAAAAATATAGTCATTGTAGATAACCAAACAATAAAACCAGCTATAAATGTCAGCTACCTTTTCTAAACTTTGCTACAGAGTTTGACAATCAGAAAATCAACATGGATTTTCTTCCAAACTTGGATAAACCTTGCCAGCAGGAGGCTGAAAGCTTCTACTGTCTATTGTAAAATTCTTTTTAACATGAAGAACATGGACAAAACAGGACAAAGAGGAAGACAAAGTAGTAGTAGTAGTAGTAGTAGTAGTAGTAGTAGTAGTAGTAGTAATGAAAACTACTTTATGTCTCAAAATAGGTCCATATATTTTAGGTTTTTATAACTACATTAGTAACTTCATAACTAACTTTTTTTGGGGGTAGGAAGGCTTGCAAACTATCGAAACTATCCTCAGGGAGGGCATTTCTTTTTAGAAACTTACCCAAATCCATTAGGAATTTTTCTTCTGTGCTGATCATACAGCTGGGAGAAAAGCAAGGATTTTCAAGAACTTAGTTCTTCAAGATTGTTACTGTCCTCTGGTGAAGAAAAATGTCTTCTACTTTGCTAGGTTATTTGGTGAATCTAAGGATTAAATTAATATAAAAGAGTATACAAAGCAATCTTAAGCACATACATATACATAAACAGGCAAATATATGAGACGTGGGAAGCAGCCAACTGATGGACACACAGAATCCTGGTCAACAGAAAGGAATAGGTGCTGGGCAGTGGTAGCACATGCCTTTAATCCCAGCATTTGGGAGACAGAGGCAAGTGGATTTCTGAGTTCGAGGCTAGCCTGGTCTACAGAGTGAGTTCCAGGACAGTCAGTGGTATACAGAGAAACCCTGTCTTGAAAAAAAAAAAAAAAAAAACAATAAATAAATAAATAAATAAATAAATAATAAAGGAATAGATATTTCAAATTTGGAGGAATGGGGATTAAAAATGGAAACAGGAGAGAAATCATGAATAAAGGTTGCTTTTCATGTAAATGAAAATGTGTCAGGCAATACTTTCTTGTATAGACATCTAATGAAAACTTCCTTTTAAAATATGCATATCCTTTACTAAAAGGAGTAAAGCTTTTGTTGTAGGTATTTTGGTGGAGGGGAGCTTTTCTTGCATTTACTGACCCCAGATTGTTTAGCATATTGACCTTGAAATAGATGTCTAACTTTGGAGTACTTGCATGACTGTGTCCATAGCATCTTTGCACCAAAGACTATGAAAAACACAGCTAATCCTGCAGATTTCTTTGGTATGTGGCTCTGACCACTCATTCCACAAAGGAGGAATGTAAAGTTGTCACAACATTGCATCACTAACATTGCTGCTCTGAAAACCCTGAAAGGTATATTCTTTCTCTGAAGTTGAAACCCTGAAAATCACTCCAAGCTCTTTCTATAACTAGTAACCATGTCAGGGAGAACTCTACTGTTACTTTAGGCCTGAGCTCAGTTCCTTTGACTAGTACCAGTAATAAACATGCCATTGCCATGGATATGTCGAACTTTATCTAAGGTTTAAAAAAAATCCTTTTAGGGCTAAGCCCTTCCCTCTGGTCCCCTCCCAAGACCCAAAATGGGTGAAGTAGTTGCTGAAAGAAAGAATAGTAGCCCTTTATGGAAAAATAAGCAACAGGTCTATAGTAAATAATAGTAATTCATCCTCTTTTTAAAGGAACCCTTTCATTTAATTCTCATGAACAAAACACCAATATCGAGAAAGGTTCTACTTTCATAGGCATTTTTAGAAGGGAAAAGTGAAACTCAGGGAGGCTAAATAATTAATTGAAGCCACAGTACTGGGAAATGGTTGAGCTGGTCAAAATCCCAGCATCTGACTTTAGAGTTCAAAATTTTTCAGCCTCACTCATCACAAAGCATTTTCCAGTATAGCCAGATCACACCGAGGGAGGTAGGTGTCATCATCGACCTTAGGAGCCAAGGAAGCTGTAGAATGGGATTTATCAATTAGTGAAGCTTCCTTCCCACCTGTGGTTCTATCAATACTCACTTCTGTCTAACACTGGTCCCCTACACTGTGACTCCCCCTGGACATCATACGGAGGCATTTCAGGTATGATCCTATAAACAACAACTCTGCAGAACAGGAGCATCTAGCAATAGAATGCTAGAAATGTTTCAAAGGTCTCTCAAGATTTAGGAAACAAAAATAGATGTTTCCCCAAGTGGTTGATTTCTCTTGGTTGTGATGAGATGACACGTTATTAGTAGACAGAAAGTGCTCTTATTACATCAACTTCCAAAACTGAAAAAAACAATTCATTTAAAAGGGATTTTCCATTAAAATCAAGAACATCTATGAGGTTGATCCCACATTAGTATTTCTAGCTTCAATGGACAAGAGAAGGCTCTAGTAGAGACGACTAGACTGGCGAATGAGTCATGGTCATAGTCATCAATAAAATCTTATCCTGTAAGTTTTCAAGTCTGAAATCTCTGTATAACTGTTGCCACAACAGTGTCTTTTCAGAAGCAGGTGTTGAGAATCAAGCCAAGAACCTGTAGAGGGATGACTGACATCTGTTTGGTGAATGTAGCTCATTCTGAAAGCAAGGTCTTCTCATTTCTGTCTCCTCCAAGTGCTGACATTCTACTTGACAGGTTTAAAGGGATGAAATAGAGCTATCTGAATTTAGCAGAAAACTCTCATCTCTTTATTATTTCTATGTTCTCACTAGAGATACTATGATTCATATTTCTTTTTCAACTGAATGTTTATGACCCATTATACAAACTATGCTAATTTCTTAAAGTTGAGTTAAGTATGGGTATAAGGAAAAGACTGAGAGAAATGTATTGAAGTGTTAAACCTACCAAAAAATAATCATCCTGCAGGACACAATGTGCTCCAGTTCAATAGTCCCTTTATTGTTTTTTGGAGTAAAGATTAGAAAGCACTCTAAGGATTGCTGGGGTATTTTTTTCAGTTTGTTAAATGACTATATTTTGTCTAATTAACAAAACATATTTTTTACACTCAAATTTTAGGTTTCAATTAGGTGTTTGAAAACAAAAAATAGATTGTTAACATCATTTTTAGGTCTACTTAAAAAGATAATTTGGGTTGATAATAGTCTGTGCCTCAGCATTCATTTTAAACTATGCTGCTCAATTCGATGTGTATTTGTTCCATTTCACCTTGTGTGCCTCAATATGTGCTGCTGAAACAGAAAAGGCAGTGACAAACATGATGGCATTGTCTCTACATGTCTTGGGTCTGACTACCAAGGGGGGAGAAAACAAACTAGTGAATACTTTCTAATTTGAAAAGTTCTCTATGGACAAATAACAGAGCTCTGAGGACAAGGCAGCACATGGGAGGGCTGGAAGGAGGGAGCAACTTGGTATAATCATGGAAATCTTCTCAGAGAATACAGGTCAACAGATGAGATTCATGAAAAGCGATGCAAGAAAGAGAAGAAAATGGAATTATGGGAGGGGAATAAGTGTGTAAGAGGTCCTTTCAGAGATAAGGAGGGCTAATCAGGGGATATAGATTGAAAGAAGAAATAATTGAAATCCACATTTGAGGTATCTGTAAAATGCTGAAGTGTAGACTTCAAGTAGGCAACATGATACACAATCTTGTATGAAGAGTAAGATCCTCAAGGAAGATAGTAAGGAGGAAACCAGTAAACATTTGAGATAACACAGGAGGCATGTTTGACCAGGAAAGGAGGATTGAGAAGAAAGAGGCTACAAGAGTAAGCTGTCAGACTAGAAGTTCTGTGTAGTAATTGTTCCTCATTTTGCTTAGGGAACTCTGAGGGAGAGGAAGTAGGAAGATTGTAAGATCCAGACAGGATGGAAGACACCAAGGAAACAAGACCTTCAAAGCACAACAGGACTTAAACACACATGAACTCCTAGAGTCTATGGCAGCATACAGAGGGCCTGCAAGACAGATGAGCTTCTAGCCCTGATAGGAGAACTGGACACAAGCCCCAAGCCCTAACCAGAAGCTATCTCCAATTAATAGCACCGAATTGAGGAAAATTAACTCTCTCCAATGGAGTCTCACTAGGTATATGAACCACATTTAAGAGTAGGTCACAATACATAGCCAAATCAAAAGAAAACTCAAGATACTTTTGGAGGTGTTTTGTTTTATTTTATTTTATTTGTCTCTCAGTGCTTTCTCTGAGTTATTTTTTCCCCTTACAGATCTTTTGGTTGCATATGACAGCATATGCATAGCATCACTGGGATTGTTCATCTGTGACCAATTTAAATAAAAAGTTTTTGGTGTCACACTTTGACATAGTCTTTATTCCTTTAGTTTTAAAACTCCAATTTTAAGGATATTTAGCTCCTTACCTAGCCCTTCCTCTGTCAGAGGAAGCAATGTGTCATGCATGTCCAAGACACTTCTGTGCTTTGTCTTTGTCCTCCCTATTTTCTGGAATTCCCCTGTGCCCATCTTGGTATGGCCTTGGTGGTCCTGAGACAGGGCCCACGATTAAGCCTCCATGAGTGTCAATAGCTGCTATGGGTGTAAGGCTTGTTTGTGTAGTAATAATGTACATATTTTCTGGAACCAGTACTAGCAGCAGAAAACTCTTTCCTTCTGAAAAATGTCGTCCCTATTAATGTTAATGACTCCATGATAATTAGAAACAGCAGAATTCCAGGAGTCAAGGGTGTGTCTATGTCTCAGTAAAATGATAAACACTGGGACCTTCAGGACAGTCCTTAGGCCTGTGGAAAAGAGCTCTAAAACCATGAGTTTAAAAATAGATAATTTCTCAACTATGCAAAAGTATAAGGATGAAATATAAAGTATGAGGAGTTTCATGAATCTAAAGGAACAAAGGCAGCTGCACTATGAGACAGCTTGTCAGGAAGATACGAAAGCAGATAGGTTCTTGAGTTCAGGGTCAGCCTAGGACAGAGCAAGGTTAGACCCCAGCAAGGTGGAAATGGTCATTTCAGGGCAGGGTCACACCCAACTAGTTTATTCTCTCTGCTTAACAGAGGCAGACATATCTCTGAATTCTTTTTCAGTATTAAAAGAAAATGTGTGCTTGCTGCCTCCAAGAATTAAGGGGCTAGAGTCACAGGACTAGTCAACATTCATAGGATGATCAAAAGGGAACCTAGGATAAATAACTGAATTGATATGTAAATAAAAAACTGGGATCTCGGTCTGCTTGTTATGTATATCTCAGAGGTGACTTTCCAACATAAGAAACTTAATCAGTATTTCTAAGTGAAACAAACAAGCCTGACCTTGTAAGATTCCAATTACTTGACATTATAGAAAAAATATATAAAAACTCATTTATGACCATAAGTTTGGAGGAAAGAGTAGGGTGAATAATTTATATGACAGGGGGTTCTTGAGGCAGTGAAATGATTTTGCACACAAATTAAGATGATAGACATTTAACATTTTATGTTTGTCAACACCTGTGAAAATTTAGAACACAAAGATCTAACCTTAAAAAATGTGCATTAAAACATCATTCAGGACATAAGTAGTGCCAAGGATCAGCCTTAGCTTGGAGAGGTGTTCCTAAGAGAAGGGATGTTTGGAGGTGTTGAAAAGAAGCACATGAAGTTGTGTAAGACTCTGGTGAGCCTTAGCTTAGAGGAATGTATTGTTCCAGTGTTCTGGGGTCATCCCCGACCCAAAGGAGAGGCATGATCCCTGGCGGCCCATTCAGGGAGTTTTTATATGGTTCCCAGGGACAGAATAGAGCATCAGCAACTAAGCACAATATGACTAGCAGAACAGTGTGCCCTTTAAACTGATTGGTCTTTAGGGAATGAGGTAGTAGGGGCTTACTCAGCCTCTCACTTCTGGCCTATGTGCTCTCTGACCTATCTCTTTTGGGAAGGGCAGGGGAGTGGGGGAGAGTCCGGTGAAATTTTCGAACAGCTGAGCTGACCTTTTCAGTCGCACATACTTGGATCCAAGTTGGTGTAAGATGGTTTTTCACTTCTCTCTCTCTCTCTCTCTCTCTCTCTCTCAACACCCATGTGTGTTTGAGTGAGTCTGTGTGTACGTGTATGTGCTCTGCTCTAGACAGCTTTTTTTCTGTCAGCTACAATAGAATTATAATATATATCTCGTGCGTTGTAAAGTTTCAACCTCTTAATGACAAATCTTTTTTTTTTTTTTTGGTGTGGTTTTTATGTGCTTTTTTTGTCAACACTTTCTCCTTTGGTGAAATGTCTATTAATATTTTTCATAGCGTTAAATTCAATATGGGGATTATGATAGTTTTCAATATTTCAATTATACATTCAAAATGGGAAAATAAACCAAAGACAGGTTCCTGAATAAATCTGACCCATTATTACTTAGACTTAAGGTAAAACTGTATTTTCTGCAACCAAAAACTCCTACTAAAGCATTTAGCTCAGGAACTCTGGAAAGGTCATGGAACACTTGCCCCTCTGGAAAGGAAAGGCTAATTAACATTCTTCAGACCATGAATTGTGTATGTGTGTGGGGGAACTGATCTGTAGGTGGGGACACATTCTTCAGAAGAATGTGACAGGACACCTACAGACATGGGAAGTCTTTGGCACCTCATTCCCTCAAGGCCAATCAGTTTTAAAAGTCACACTGTTCTACCAATCACATTGTGCCTAATGGCAGCAGTCCTGAGAACTGTATAAAGACTTGCTCAATGGACTGCATGTAGTCATTCTTTCCCCATGTGCAGGGTGACCCCAGTGTGCTGGATTAAATAAAATTTCTCTTGCTTTTGTATTGATTCCCATCTCCACGTTGTTCACTGGAAAGCTCACCAGAGTCTTACACTACATCTATTGATGGACCATAGTGGCATTTTAATTGATAACTGATTTGTCAGTATCTAGTAAATTCCAAAAGGTTTGAATGTGACTGCTTATTCAGTACATGATCACCCTAAATCCACTAGGAATGGATAAAGAAAAATTAACATTATAGATTTCCAATATTCAATGACACAGTGAGATCTAAATTATATATATGTATGTGTGTGTGTATATGTATGTGTACATAAGGAAGACTATTTAAATGGAGAAAAGAAGATAATAAAAGTGGAATTGAGTAAGCAAAGGGGGCTGGATATATGAAAAATTCAATGATACACTCTTACGGGAATGTAATGAAACAATAATTTGTATACTAGCCAAAAACTATTAAAATAAAAAACAGAAAAAGGGTCTATATATTGACATATGTCTAAAACTGAGGAGATGCCATGACACCACACAGAAATTACTCAAGTCAGGATTGTTGCAACTGAAAAAGTATAACATAAAATCAAAAGGACTAGGCCTTTAGTTAGGTCCAGGCTTGAGAATGTGACTCAATGCTCCAAGGCATGCTAATCATAAAACAGATAGCAACATTCCTCCACCTACCTGCTTCCTGGGTTCAGGGAGTGTTTGTTCAAAAAGAAGGTCACCCTGACTATTCATGGAATCTCCTATGCAAATGTGCTATTGTTAGAAGCTCATAGAAACTGTCTTGAGAAATAACCACACAATTACCAGTTATTATCTTTCCACTTTCTTGTGACTCTTAACTGGTATTTTTTGGTATTTTCCAATAACACCCTCCCCACCCCTTTGAGTTGTGGTTTTTTTCCTTTAAATACCCCCCTTTCCCAGCTACTCATTGCTCCACAGTTCTCTAACCCTGCATGGTGTATGACTGTGGGCACCAGAATGCGCCTGGAATAAAAGTCCTCTTGTGGTTTGCATCAAGACCATTTCGTGTGAGTGATTTGGGGTGTCACCACTCCTGAGTCAAAACATGGGGGAGTCCTCACTTTGTGGGTCTTTCATAACTACAGCTAGAAGTTTACCATTATTTTCTAGATTAGGGGTTCTCAATCTTCTTAATGGTGATTCTTTAACATAGTTCCTCAAGCTGTGATGACCCCAACTATAAAATTGTTTTTATTGTTACTTCAGAACTATAATTTTGGTATTTTATGAATCATAATATAAATATCTGATATTAAGAGACAAGAGCAACTCCATATTCGGTTCAGGCTCTATCTTAGAAACCTGACCTAAGGTTGGACTCAAGTTAAAACAAGGTCTATACTGGTATCCAGGTCACTCCCTAACAAGCACCCATCAGGAAGAAAGGAGAAGTTATCACTGTACGTAAAGACATTTATTTATGAAAGTTTTATGGTCTGGCTTCCAGCAGCAACCAATAATTTTAAAGGGCAACAAATTCCATAATGTCCATCTCCCACAATCAGATATATGCCTAGCTGGAAACTTTCTTACTTGTTTGCTTGCCTTTATAAATGCATGCTTGAAACTGGGCTTGGGGATTCACCCTCCTGTCCTGCTGCATCAATGACATGGTGTGGCCCAAGTTCCAGCTCGAATAAAGACCCAAATGTGATTTTATCCAAATCAGCTCTTTGGTGGTATTTTGGGGTTCATAAAATGGGCATAACAGTACACAGGATATCTCATATGCTAACCTTGTGGAAGGGTTAATTCTCAAAGGGGTTGTGACCCACAGGTTGAGAACCACTCAAAGATTCTAAATCAAAAAACTCAAGACCAAGAACTGCCCAATAGATAATTTTGTACTACAATTTGAATTTTTGGCAAAAATCAACACCCTGAAGGAGGAAATAGTCCCTCATATAAAGGTAAAGTGACCTTTTTCTGGGTAGAAATGGCCCTTTTGACTCCAAATACATAGAAATGTCAAGAAAAATCAATCAAATACGCTCAAATTAGCTTCATTGGCCTAGTTCATTACTACTGGTTGAGTCGCCAGTTACTATGGAGACCACACCCGAAGACAATATTAAGTCTGTTTATATAATTAAAAATTATTAGTCAATCTCATGTCATAGAGCCCTCAGTCATGTACCTGGAGTGAAAGAAGAAAAGACAGTCTAACTTTCTATATGTCCAGCAAGCATTTTAAGTAATAAAATAAAATCAGAATGCATAAAGTTCACATCATAATCAGTGATTTCCCTAAGTGTTTCTTTGGACTGAGATTTCTTGGAAGGATACATGAGAAGCTCTCCTTCCTCTGTGCTTCTTTGTAGTAGCTCTCCCCAAAGAGACAAACCATTGAATAGCAGTGAGAAACAATTGTCATGTGTTTTCCTTAGATAGAATTTATACTCTATGTATTTTATATAAAAACCTGAAAAGATGTTTTACAAAAATATTTTGCAAAGGTCCAGCTTACTGGGATGTTAACTCCTACAATTACTAGATTCAACTGCAACTAGGATTTTAAAGTGAAACATTTTTTAAAAGCCCCCATGACTGACTCTAGACTCTCTATTCAAGAATCTGCAGAATAAAATTTGGTTCACAAAGAAGGCCCTGATGCACTTAGCAAGCAACCATGTCTGTTATGCAGCAGCATCATTTATTTTGCTTATGGTTGCTATGCAAAAGAGAGATAACAATTTATTAATCCTATGACTGAAGAGTCATAAAATAATCTTGCTGTATAAGAAATAGGTGCTGCAAAAGATCTGTTCATATCCCACTACTGTAAGGCAAACAGACTTTTGTTTAGTATGTTTTTATATTTTTGTTTGGCTCACAGAGACTAAATTACCAACCAAGGGACATGCAGGGGCTGGACCTAGGACCCCTACATAATTGTAGCAAATATGCAGTTTGGTCTTCATGTGGGTCCCCCCACAAGTGGATCATGGTTGTGTTGGATTCTGTTCCTGCCATTGGATCCTCTGGACTGACTGACTGGGTCCCAGAAGGAGAGGATGTGCTTAGTCCTATGTGACTAGATGTCTCAGGATGCTGTAGTCCCTCAAGGATTGCTTCCCCCAAGGAAGAAGGGGAAGGGGAATGATAGGTGTAGGAATTTATGTGAGTGGGACTGAAGGAGAGGAGAAAGTAAAGTGAATACAAAAATTAATTATTAAAAAAAAAGTTTAACATAATTAATTATTTGGCATGCTATACTTGAGAGAAAAAGAATAAAATTATGAGAAAATTCAAAAAAAAATAAATAAATAGAGATGCAATTAAAAAAAAAAGTTTAAGTTACTGTTTCTGATTTTGAGATGTAGCTCAGGAGAGAGTCAGTTAACTTCGATGATTGATACATCTGTAGTATATACATCTGTCAGAACATCATATTTTATCTAGAAAATTTATTATTGCTATCAATGGCAGTGAATAAAACTTTGAAAAGTATCATATAGGACTGGGGATATAACTCAGTGGTAGAGAACTTACCATATATCTTAGGGTTTGTATTCCTGCACAGACATGATAACCATGAAGCAAGTTGAGGAGGAAAGGGTTTATTCAGCTTACACTTCGAAGCTCCTCCAGAACACCCCATGGAGTTCTTAACAACCAATGTCTCTGAGGGAAAAGTGGGGAAGAGCATCAAACATGAAAATTTCCTGAAGAGAACACCAATAGTTTATGCTCTAAGATCAAGAACTGACAAGTTAGACTCCAGAGAACCAAATAACCCTATTTTAAAAATGGGGTACAATGTTTAGCAAAGAATTCACAACTGAGGAATAACAAATGGCTGAGAAGCACCTAAAAAAATGTTTAACATCCTTAGTTATCAGGGAAATGAAAATCCAAACAAACCTGAGATTCCACCACACACCAGTCAGAATGGCTAAGATCAAAAGTTCAGGTGACAGCAGATGCTGGCAAGGTTGTGGAGAAAGAAGAACTCTTCCATTGCTGGTGGGATTGCAAGCTCTGGAAATCAGTTTGGGGGTTCCTCAGAAAATTGGACATAGGACCGACTAATACCACTCCTAGGCATATACCCAGAAGATAGTCCAACATGTAATAAGGACACATGCTCCACTATGTTTATCATATCCCTATTTATAATAGCTAGGAGCTGGAAAGAACCCAGATGTCCCTCAACAGAAGATGTATCCCATCCCACAGGACAAGTTATTCCATGGTCCTCAAGGGGGATCACAAACCTACATTGAAATGGGAATAAGAGAAAGAGAAGGAGACCACGCATCTGCTTGTGTCACAGTCCCTCCCATTTAATGAGGAAAAAGACTCAAGTTTTATAGTATACAGAGAGGGGTTAGGGAGTGATCAAAGGAACATAGTGAAGGACAAATGGGGGAGGTTAACCACAAGTCTGAAACTTTCAGTGATTCATCTCAGGTCCTTGACATCACTGCCCTGGAACACTGGGCAGCTTATCTCAAAGCTCTGGTCCTCCTATCAGCCCAAGGTGACAGCTCTGAGCAGCTCCAGAATGCTGGAAGATTCCCTTAACAGTCCTTGATGTTTGTTTAGGGCCAGAATCTTGCTGATTCCCATGAAACAGCCTTGAGGGGAGAGGCAGTGACAGGCTCTAATCAAAGAACTATATGGCTCTCAGCTACAGGCTGTAAAATGCCTGGGGTTTTCTCAACCTGTTCTCCAACAAGAATGGATACAGAAAATGTGGTACATTTACACAATGGAGTACTACTCAGCTATTAAAAACAATGACATCATGAAATTCTTAGGCAAATGAATGGAACTAGAAAATATCATCCTGAGTGAGGTAATCCAATCACAAAAGAACACACATGGTATGTACTCATTGATAAGTAGATATTAGCCCAGATGTTCAGAATACCCAAGACACAATTCACAGACCACATGAAACTCAAGAAGAAGGAAGACCAAAGTGTGTATACTTTGATCCTTCTTAGGAGGAACCAAACACCCATGGAAGGAATTACAGAGACAAAGTGTGAAGGAAAGACTGAAAGAATGATCGTCCAGAGACTGCCTTACCTGGGGATCCATCCCATACACAATCACTAAACCCAGACACTTTTGTGGATGCCAACAAGTGCTTGCTGACAGAAGCCTGTTATAGCTTTCTCCTAAGAGGCTCTGCCAGTGCCTAACAAATGCAGAGGAGGATGCTCACAGCCTACCATTGGACTGAGCACAGGGTCCCCAATGAAGGAAATAGAGAAAGGGCCCAAGGAGCTAAAGGTGTTTGCAGCTCCATAGGAGAAACAACAATATGAACTAATCAATAGCCCCAGAGCTCCCAGGGACTAAACCACCAACCAAAGAATACACATGGTGGGACTCATGGTTCCAGCTGCATATGTAGCAGAGGATGGCCAGTCATCAATGGGAGGAGAGACCCTTGGTCCTGTGAAGGCTCTATGCCCCAGTGTAAGTGAATGCTAGGGCCAGGAAGTGGGAGTGGGTGGGTGGGTGAGTGGGGAAAGGAGATGGGAACAAGGGTTTTCAGAGGGGAAACAAGGAAAGAGGATAACATTTGAAATGTAAATAAAGAACATATCTAATAAAAAATAATGTAAAACAAAAAGAAAGCATCTATTTGTGCACAGTTTACCCTCTTTCAAAAACAGGGTATACATGTCAACTGGATTAGGCCCTTGTTGACCTGGGAATGGCTAGAATTCAATCTCAGCCCTAAAATTGCTATTCAATGTGATGTTTGGCTTTTTGAAGTTTCTTTGCAACTAAATGAATAAGGAAACAGATGAATTGAAACTGAGTTAATTCGGAAGAAGCATATAAATAGGTGGGCTTCAGTTGAATCATGGGGGGCACCCTGAAAATCTTTCATGAGATTTCTGGAGCCAGGATGGAAAGTGTGCAGAATAAGTCCCCAAAAGGACTGCAATCTCTCCAGGAGACAGGACAGAAGGGAATACCTGACTCCTAAGGGTAATTTGTACTCAAATCAACCTAGAAATCCTATATTTGCTCTCTGGCTAGAATTTCAGCAGACATATTTTTACATTGCTTTATTATCATGACCCAGATATAAATATCATGGCAGGAGCCCATGAGGTGGGGGCTCAATTTACTCTAACTGAAAACAGAGGTGGAGAAGCATCAGCTCTACTATCCCTCATACTAGAGTGGGGTTTCCATAGCAACCAGCTGAGTCACTAATGAAAATAGAACAGTTGCACTATGACTAGACTGACATTATGTGACATTCTCTTATTTTACTGTAGCTCTAATGATGTCTTCAGTGGCAGTGACAGAGAGAAAAGGTTCTGACCTCTCTATTAAACCTGCAGCTGGCTTGACATGCTGGGCCTTTCGCTTAATGAATGTGAATCTGTATGTGAAAATTCTGCTTTAGAGAAAAACACTTTAGGAATTTGTCTGAGTCATATATTAGACTTGTTGGTTCCATTGCTCCTTTAATATGATTGCTTCTTTTCCAAATTAAGGTTGTAATAAGGCAGATGAGCCCCAAATGCAAAACAGGAAGGGCAAGAATTAGTGAGACAACATACCAAAGTGATACTAATCCATCAGTCAGGCTTCAAAATCTACATAACACCCAGAATCAATTCTGCCCTTCCTCCAGCAGCATACACCAGATGCTAGTAAGCAAAAAGGTAGCATCTCCAATATAAATTAGACCTATTCTAAGCAAGGAATTGGAGTGATACCCATTAGAAATAAGGAATATGAGTTCCATCATAACCAATATTCACTCACTATTCATCACATTGTATTCACAATGTGTATTCAGCACATTGTGCTATGAAGGAATATTCTCAAGTCAAATTTTCAAGCTAAAATAGGGTGAATTGAGTTTGGAACTTAAAAATACACATGAATCTACATATAATTATGCCCTGCCACTTCTACAAAAAAACAGCTAGAAACTAGTCACTCGTATGCAAATATTAAACAAAGTTAATAAACTACCAGTAGTTGATTATACAAATGGAGTTTGAAATTAGCTAAAGCATTATTATTGATATTACGATGTTGAGAATATTCTGGTTTTGTTGTATTTTCTTTTCAAATAAACTTGTTTGCAAACATATGAACTTGTTTTAAATCTGGAATTGAATTGCTTTCCTCTCTATAAGAAGGGGTATGCAGCTGATGTCAGCATTTGTTACAAATTATGTGGGAGTTTTTGAATTCCAGTGTTGGCTTTGACATTTCTTTATCAGCATGTAAGGAGAGAGTTCATTTAATATTAAAAATACCCTCCAGCAAGTATTTCATGTCAGCAAAATATTGCCAGACTAATATTCTTAATCAATGACTGGAATCATGGTACTCTCTTCCTCAAGAATTTAGGTAAGTACTTTCACCACATCACTCTCTTAGCAGCAGATGATAGTTACCTTCAGAGGAGTGATATCTAACCATGTGATAAGTCATCTGCAGCTTGGTTCCATTGTATCCTTCTATGTACATCTCATTCCTAGTGACACATCCCTCCCTTCCTGTCAGATTCTCTCCTTCTTGAACAGAAAAAGGTCATGCTAATTCTTATCTCCATTTCTTCCAATCAACAAAAGGACCCTATTTCCTATTTGCTTCCAAGTTCTAACTCATTCTTGTGAAGAGGACTAATGTCACTTACTTCAAAAAGATCTTTCCAAGCTCAAGGTTGCTTCTGGAAACAGGGCATTCTACTCAGCTGACTAATTACTGTTTTCATAACTGGTTTTTCCTCCGGGCACAATCTTATCTCCTGACAGAGGCCTCACATTATACTCATCTTCATTCAGTCATGCCATAATGTCTCACTTCAATAAGCACTGATGGGACCTTTATGCAGGGATCTACAAAGTCCCACAGGAGACTTCATATGGATGGAGTGTTGGGTATGAGGAAAGCAAAGAGGAGATAGTGAACACAGGATAATAAAGAATTAGACAACTTAACCACCTGAAGTTCCCAACTTTTTATTAAGTGTTGCTTTGTCAAAGTCTCATTGCCCAATGGAAGACGATAGAGCCACAGGAGAGGCAGATGGTGGTTTCTTTCCTAAACAAAGCAGTACTGCTCTGATCCATTCTATGGGTCCAGTCTTCTGGGACTTTTGATTAAGATTTCTTTTTGAAAAAAAAAAAAAGTACTTTTGCTGACCAAATGTTGAAAACATCTCTTTAGAATAGAAAAGAGTATATCATCTGGTTAAGAGCAAGTGTGTATGCTGAGTTAGAGCTTAATTCATACCAGAAAGTCAGCACATTGCCTTACCCACCAATGACACATATACCATCAAACATCCTGGACAGATGTTTTACTTATTTATTTGACAATTATGAAGAATCAAAAATAATGGTGGTTAAATTTAGGGACATTCTGGTAGATTTTTCTTCCAATTAGAAAAGCAAAAAGATCATCTATTACTGTGTGAATAGTTCCTTTGCCTTAGGGAAACATTTTTTCACCTTATTGCAAAGAATAACGAAAGGAATTGTAAAATATGACTAAAAGCCAGGTCTCTACACACATTCAACATGTAAATTTGTGCCTCCAATGAATATCATCAGAGAAACATACAGGAGGGAAAGTGAAAGTTTATGGAAAGGAGTTGACATATGTGAGAAATAAGCATGGAAATATCCTCTGCTGTTATACCAGACCCAAACATAGAAGAATAGGCTAGCATAAAGCTGTAGTCACCCTTTGTCAAAATGGCTCTATCCTGGACACTGCCTTTGGGGAACACACACACAGGTCCTACAACCTCTGCTGTTGTTCTCAACCATTTGAGAATGATTTGCAAAAACTCTCAGAGTGTTCCTATGTGCCAAATCAATTGAAACAAACTTAATTTTATGATCATAATTATAATGATGTTCAAAAGATTTTTCATGTTTAAGGTCTTGGAATAAATAGAAACAGTAAAAAATATCCTCATTTGTGGATCTGTTCTGCTACAAAGATGAGATACATTTGACAGTCAAGCAGTATCTTGAATGGGAAGCACTCATATTTTGGAGTCAGGTATACTTTACTTCAAAGTAGTGGTTCTGTCACTTGAAGGTAGACTAAGAAAATAGAATTGTCTATATACATATGTATGTATGAAAGTCCACTAGAAAACCTGCTGACTATACTGTTTCTGCTAACTAGAGACCAAACCCACACTCTTGTATATAAGTTCCACCTATTAGTATCTATTGCCCATGACATAGTTTTCCTCCAATATACTAGACTCTTTGTAGCTCCCACTTCCTCAAAATCCAACTGAATCTTGTTGATTTCCATGCAGGCTTCAATTTCCTGTTTGCTATTCTAAATATTTTACTGCTAACTTAAGAATACTAGAATTTAGAATGATCTTACTTGAAGGGACTAAAAGTCTCAAAACAACACTAAGCAAGTCATTCATTGTGTCTTAAGAGTCAGTGTTCCAGTATAACAGCTTATGCTGCCTGTAAACACCATTTCATTGCTATTACATTCTTCACATGGACACCCTGGGGACTATTTAAATGTTGGTAGTTACAGACACAGTGGCTTTCTTAATACATATCTGAGGAATGGTTATCAGAAAACAAACAGTGGTCTTACAGATGGCCTGTATAATTAATAAAGCTACTAACATTACAGCAAAAATATTTAAGAAAAAATAGATGGGTGAATTGATGACCATGATTTTATAAAATAAAGCAACTATAAATTATTTGTTGCTCAACCACAATATTGGTTGTCAACTATTTCTAGTCATGTGTTGTTTCAATATGTCAGTTTTTTGTGATACTATTTATAGTCAAGTTAATTATTTGCACCACATCCGGTGCCTTGGACTAGTGTGGTCAGTGTTGCTTGCCTTACTCACAATCTCCAGGTTCTACCCAGGACATATCCCATCCACCCTAAATCTATGCGACCCTCACATACCATATTCTAATGTCCCTGTCAAGCCAGAAACTGCATATCTTGTGCCAGTGTTTACCAGGTAAGTTCATCTGCTCTTTCCCTCCATATATCTTCCTCAACCTCAAACATACTCTCAAATTCCAGGCTTGAACCAGGACACATCCTGCTCACCACTCTAGACTTAAGTGTCAGCTTCACTTCATTCTACCTAAGCTATCTTCAAAAAACAGGACCAAACCATCTGCCACATGCTCTGACCCAATATGCTCTGTTCATTTCAGAAATGAACAGAGAAACTAAGAAAGAATATACGTGCCCAGATACCATTACAATAAAAGATAAAGTCTGTATTCTGCCATCCTAAACCCACCAATCATTTAGAAATATTTGAAGCATGATAGTTAATCCTCTCTAAACAACCCTGACAGGTGTGCATATATTTACCCCTACCACCACAAAACTCTGGATTCTCGAATGAAACACAAACTACCCTTCTATTTTAATATGTCATAAGCAGCATAATGGTTGGGCCACTCCTAAACTTCCATGTTGCTAACACCTCCCCTCCAATACTCCTGAGTTATGACTTACTAAAATCTTTATTCCATCTTTGCTACCCCAGACCAAATCGTGGGTGGGGCCACTGGGGCTATTCTTCCCTGACTCTTACTTGGCTGCATGTTTTCTCTCCTACAGCTCCCAAACTTGATTTTCCTGCTTTTTCCTCATGGTGATTCTAAATCCTTCTTCCCATGGTTCCTTTGGACAGGAACTTTAAAGTCTCACTTCTGTCTCCTTGCCTCCTTAGAGCCAACAGGGGGCAGGGAGCCTTTGCATCCTATAGGCAGACATGCAAGTTCCCATGTAATTTTTAACACAAATAGCATTAGAACCAATCCACAACAAATATTTTTCAATAAGAATAGACTTGATAAACCCCATGTTTAAAAATATTATAACTGGCTCCAGTCTGAGCAGGTGAGAGTGCAGACTGCAGCAGCTATGCAGGCTCTGGGACAGACCCTGTTTTCCAGGCACCTTCCCTGCCAGAGGAGAGGTGTCTGCTCTGGAGGGCTATCACTGCCTGATCTGCTGAGGGAGCTAGCTGTCTTTGCTCCGGGCCACCCAGGCACCAGTCTGTGCGGTTGCCCAGACTCCAGTCCACACTGATGAGAGTGAGGACTGCAGAAGTGACACAGTTTCTGGGACAGACCCTGTTTCAGGCTCCAGACATCCGGGCTCCTTCCCCACCAGAGGAGAGGTGTCCGCCTAGGAGGGCTCTCATTGCCTAAGCTGGTGAAGGAGCCATCTTTGCTCCAGGTCTCCCAGGCTCCAGTCTGCATGGTCGCCCAGGCTCCAGTCTGTAGAGGTGAGAGTGCAGACTGCAGAAATGATACAGCTTCTGGGACAGACCTTGTTTTCTGGCACCTTCCCTGCCAGAGGAGAGGTGGCCACTAGGAAGGGCTATCACTGCCTGAGCTGGTGAGGGAGCCATCTTTGCTCTAGGTAGCTCAGGGACCAGCCTGCACTGGTGAGAGTGTGGACTGCAGAAGCTACAGTTTCTGGGACAGGCTAAAGCAACACAGCTTCTGGGACAGACCCATTTCGGGCTCCGGAACCCAGGCACACTCCTTTTCAGAGGAGAGGTGGCCACCCGGGAGGGCTCTATCCTCCAGAGCAGGTGAGAGAGCCATATTATGTCCAGGGTCCCTTGGAGACTAGTATTTGCAGGTGAGTATGCAAATTGCAGAGGCGACAGATATTGTGGGACAGGCCCCATTTCAGGCCTACATCTTCAGCCAGGAGGCAGGACTGAATGCCTGAATTCTGTGCACTTTCCCTGCAAGAGGAGAGCTTGCCTGCGGAGAGTACTCTGACCATTGACACTCAGGAGAGAGCTGGAATCCCAGGACTGCTGACAGAGGCTAACAGAATCACAGGAGGAACAAGCTCCAACTAGAGACAATTATGACAACTAACACCAAAGATTACCAAATGGTGAAAGGCAAACATAAAAATCTTACTAACAGAAATCAAGATCACTCACCATCATCAGAACCCAGAACTCCAACTTCAGCCAGTCCTGGATACCCCCAACATACCTGAAAAGCAAGACTCGGACTTAAAGATATATCTCATGATGGTAGTAGAAGATTTGAAGAAGGGCATTAATAACTCACTAAAAGAAATACAGGAGAACACTGATAAACAGGTAGAACCTTAAAGAATTACAGGAAAACACTGCTAAATGAGTAGAAGTCTTTAAAGAAGAAACGCAAAAATGCGTTAAAGAATTACAGGAAAACACAGCCAAACAGGTGATGGAACTGAACAAAACCATCCAAGACCTAAAAAGGGAAGTGGAAACAATTAAAACAAAACAAAACAAAACAAAACAAAACAAAACAAAACAAAGTGAAACAACTCTGGAGATAGAAACCCTAGGAAAGAAATCAGGAACCATAGATACCAGCATCACCAGCAGAATATAAGAGATGGAAGAGAGAATCTCAGATGCAGAAAATTCCGTAGAGAACATAGGCACAATAATCAAAGAAAATGCAAAATGCAAAAAGATCCTAACTCAAAACATCCAAGAAATACAAGTCACAGTGAGAAGACCAAACATATGGATAATAGGAGTAGATGAGAGTGAAGATTTTCAATTTAAAGGGCCAGCAAATATCTTCAACAAAATTATAGAAGAAAACGTCCCAAACCTAAAGAAAGAAATGCCCATGAACATAAAAGAAGCCTACAGAACTCCAAATAGACTGGACCAGAAAAGAAATTCCTCCCGACACATAATAATCAGAACAACAAATGCACTAAACAATGACAGAATATTGAAAGCAGTAAGGGAAAAGGGTCAAGTAACATATAAAGTCAGGCCTATTAGAATTACACCAGACTTCTCACTATAGACTATGAAAGCCAGAAGATCCTGGACAGAGGGCATGCAGACAATAAGAAAACACAAGTGCCAGCCCAGGCTACAATACCCAGCAAAACTCTCAATTACCATAGATGGAGAAGCAAACATATTCCATGTTAAAACCAAATTCACACAACATCTACCCAGGAATCCATCACTTCAAGGGATAATAAATGGAAAACAGCAAAGCAAGGATGGAAACTATACCCTAGAAAAAGCAGAAAGTAATCCTTCAACAAACCTAAAAGAAGACAACCACAAGAACAGAATCCCAACTTTGACAACAAAAATAACAGAAAGCAATTACATTTCTTTAATTTCTCTTAAGATCAATGGACTCAATTCCCCAATAAAAAAGACATAGATTAATAGACTGTCTACACAAACGGGCCAAAACATTTTGCTGCTTATAGGAAACCCACCTCAGGGAAAAAGACAGGCACTACCTCAGACTGAAAGGCTAGAAAACAATTTTCCAAGCAAATGGTCCGAAGAAACAAGCTGGAGCAGCCATTCTAATATTGAATAAAATTGACTTCCAACCCAAAGTTATCAAAAAAGACAAGGAGGGGCACTTCATACTCACCAAAGGTAGAATCAACCAAGAGGAACTCTCAATTCTAAATATCTATGCTCCAAATACAAGAGCAGCCACATTCATTGAAGAAACTTTAGTAAAGCTCAAAGCACACATTGTACCTCACACATTAATAGTGGGAGACTTCAACACCCCACTCTCACCAATGGACAGATCATGGAAACAGAAACTAAACAGAGACACATGGTCACTAACAAAAATTATGAAACAAATAGATTTAACAGATATCTACAGAACATTTTATCCAAAAACAAAAGGATATAACATCTTCTCAGCACCACCTTGTACCTCTTCCAAAATTGACCATATAATTAGTTACAAAACAGGTCTCCACAGATACAAAAATATTAAAATTATCCCATGTATCCTATCAGAACACCACGGACNAATGCTGATCTTCAATAACAGCATAAATAATGGAAAGACAAAACTCACATGGAAAATCAACAACAATCTACTCAATGAGTCCATGGTCAAGGATGAAATAAAAAAAGAAATTAAAGACTTTTTAAAGTTTAATGAAAATGAAGCCACAACATAC
>NC_034600.1:6789243-6795244 GCF_900095145.1 Mus pahari | reverse complement strand
GGACCCTGATATAGCGGTCTCTTGTGAGGCTAGGCCGGTGACTGGCAAACACAGAAGTGGATGCTCACAGTCAGCATTGGATGGAACACAGTGTCCCCAATGCTGGAGCTAAAGAAAATACCCCCCTTATTAAGGAGCTGAAGGGGTCTGCAACCCTATAGGTGGAACAACAATATGAACTAACCAGTACCCCCAGAGCTCTTATCTCTAGCTGCATATGTAGCAGAAGATGGCCTATTCAGCAATCACTGGAAAGAGAGGCCCCTTGGTCTTGCCAACTATATATGCCCCAGTACAGGGGAATGTCAGGGCCAAGAAGTGAGAGCCGGTGGCTAGGGGAGCAGGGGTGTGGGGAGGGTATAGGGAACTTTTGGGATAGCATTTCTAAGTAAGTAAAGAAAGCATCTAATAAAAATATTATAACTGTCATCAAATAATTCAAGGAGTTTAAAGAATACACACAGAAGCAGCTCAATGACATAAAAGACATAGAACTTAAAAGAGTAATGTCTAAATGATGCCCAGAAAGCTACAATCATAAAGCTGATAGAAATAATGAAGATAATCCAGGATTTGACAATGGAGTTTAATGAAGAGATAGAAACCTTGAAGAGGACTCGAGTTTAATAAAGCTGGAATTGGAAAATCCAATAACCCAATTAGAAAATTAATGTAAAACCCTCATGAGTAGAATGAAGCAAACAAAAGATCAGGACTTGAAGATAAAATAGAAGATAACATCAATGAATAATCAATGAATAATCACACACCCACAGGGAAAGAACATAAAGGAATTGTGGGACAACATGCAAAGACTAAACATTCAAATGATAGGAATATATGAGAAAGAAAAATCTCAGGTCAGTAGCATAGAGCATATCTTCAATAAGGTTATAGAAGAAAACATTTCCAGACTAAATTAATACTTAGCTACACAGATATGAGAAGTGCAAAGAATATTCTTTAGGTTATTAGACAATCAATTCTCAACCTGTGGTTTGCAACCCTTTTAAAGGTTGTATATAAGATATTCAGTGTGTTAGATGTTTATATTACAACTCACAACAGTAGAAAAATTATATTTATAAATAAACAATAAAATAATTTTATGGTTGAGGGTCACCACAACATGAAGAACCATATTAAAGTGTTGCAGCATTAGGAAGGTTGAGAAACACTGCACTAGAGAACTTCAATAAACAAACCCTAAGGAAAATTCAGGAAGCAATATTTCAGACTGAAGAGAAGAATGAGTATAGTCCAGAGACTGTAGAAAGAAAAACAAATGAAGCTATAATTGTTGAAACAGAGTCTCACTGAGTACAAAAACACCAATGCAAAAAATAATTGAATCATAATACAATGACTTCAATCAATGAATACCAATAAATAATAATGTTAAATATTAATGACATCAATTTTGCAATCAAAAAACAAAGGCTGGTTGAATTGGTCAGGAAATAGAATCCATCTCACTATTGTTTACCAGAAACACATCTTAGCTTTAAATATAGGCATTACCTTCAAGTGAAAGAATAGACAAAATATTTCAATCAAATGAGACTAGGAAGCAAATAGGTCTCACTATTCTAATATCTGACAAAATAGACATCAAACTAATCCTATTCAGAAGAAATAAAAAGTAGGTTTCATTCTAATCAGAGGAACAGTTAGCCAAGAAGATTTTACTATCCTGAGCATGTATGTACCAAACTCAAGTGTCCAAATTTTATAAAATGTATAGAAAATGTTACTTTAGCCACCTTCAACATCCATGCCCTGACTTACTTTCCTTTATGCTTCTGTTGTTTTACATGTGAGAATTCACTTATTCATTTAGTGCCTGCTTTCCCAAAGTAGAATGTAAATTGCATAAGAGCAGACATGTTACATTTGTTGATGCATCCTGAAACCCTGCCTAGCATGTTCTAGTCTCTCAAAATACATATTCTCAGAAATTTTTGGAACTAGGAGACAACACAGTAAGTAAAGAACTTGTCTTGCATCTTCTGCCTGAACCGGGCGGAGACTGCCAAGAACCCCAGAGGACTCTCCACACCGCAGGACCTCAGGATCACCTCGAGATCATGGGTGAGTGGAACACTACATCAGCTCCAAAGAATCTCAGAGGTTCATGTGCCAGCAGGATCAGGGACAAAGGAACCCCGCCCGATCAGAGGTTGGGATCCATTCCAGTCGGGGCCAGCCCCACCATCTTCCATGTGAACCAAGCCGAGGGTACCAAGGGGCCAAGAAGACTCTCCACACCACAGGACCCCTAGCACACCCAGGACCTCATGATCACTGGAGAGCACGTGGGCGACAGAAGCAACAGAGCTTCTTGGACAAGGTCCCTTCAGGCCTTCATCCTCAGCCAGGAAGCAGAGCTGAGACCCAGAACACTGGGCACCCTCCTTGCCAGAGAAGAATCAGCTTTCAGGGTGGGTTCAGACCCCAGGATTCAGGAGGGGGATCAAAGCTCCAGACTTCTGGACACCTGACCTGCAAGAGGAAAACTTACCTGCAGAGGGTGCTCTGACCACTGGGACTCAGGTGAGAGTTAGACTCCCAAGAGTGCTGACAGAGGCTAACAGAATCACAGGGGATCAAGCTCCAGCCAGAGACAGCTAGAACATTAACAACAGAGATTACCAGATGGCAAAAAGCAAATATAAAAAATCTTACTAACAGAAACCAAGAACACTGGGCATCATCAGAACCCAGTACACCCACCACAGCGAGTCCTGGATACACCAACACACCCGAAAAGCAAGACTCAGATTTAAAATCATATCTCATGATGGTGGTAGATGATTTTAAGAAGGGCATTAATAACTTAATTAAAGAAATACAGGAGAACACTGCTAAACAGGTAGAAGCCCTTAAAGAATTACAGNAAAACACTGCTAAACAGGTAGAAGTCCTTAAAGAGGAAACACAAAAATCCCTTAAAGAATTACAGGAAAACATTGCTAAATAAGTAGAAGAGCTTAAAGAGGAAACACAAAAATACCTTAAAGAACTACAGGAGAAAACAACCAAACAGATTATGGAATTGAACAAAACCATCCAAGATCTAAAAATGGAAGTAGAAACAATGAAGAAAACCCAAAGAGAGACAACTCTGGAGATAGAAACCCTAGGAAAGAAATCGGGAACCATAGATGTGAGCATCAGCAACAGAATACAAGAGATGGAAGAGAGAATCTCAACTGCAGAAGATTCCATAGAAGACATGGACACAACAATCACAGAAAATAGAAACTGCAAAAAGATCCTAACAGAAAACATCCAGGAAAGCCAAGACACAATGAGAAGATCAAACCTAAGGATAATATGAGTAGATGAGAATGAAGATTTTTCAACTTAAAGGGACAGTAAATATCTTCAACAAAATTATAGAAGAAAACTTCCCATACCTAAAGAAGGAGATGCCCATGAACATACAAGAAGCCTACAGAACTCCAAATAGACTGGGCCAGAAAAGAAATACCTCCTGACACATAATAATCAGAACAAATGCACTAGATAAAGACAGAATATTAAAAGCAGTAAGAGAAAAATGTCAAGTAACATATAAAGGCAGGTCTAGTAGAATTACTCTAGATTTCTCAACAGAGACTATGAAAGCCAGAAGATCCTGGACAGATGGTATGCAGACCCTAAGAGAACACAAATGCCAGCCCAAGCTACTATACCCAGCAGAACTCTCAATTACCATAGATGGAGAAATCAAAGTATTCCATGACAACACCAAATTCACACAATATCTTTCCACACATCCAGCCCTTCAAAGGGTACTAAATGGAAAACTCCAACATAAAGAGGGAAACTACACCCTGGAATACCAAGAAAGTAACCTTTCAATAAACCTAAAAGAAGTGAACAGAATCCCAACTCTATCAAGAAAAATGACAGGAAGCAACAATGACTTTTCCTTAATTTTTAAAAATATCAATGGATCTAATTCCCCAATAAAAAGACATAGAATAACAGACTCGTTACATAAAGAGGACCCAACATTTTGCTGTATACAGGAAGCAAACCTCAGGGACAAAGACAGATACTACCTCAGAGTAAAAGGCTGGAAAAAATTTTCCAAGCAAATGGTCTAAAGAAACATGCCGTTGTACCCATTCTAATATCAAATAAAATTGACTTTCAACCTAAAGTTATCAAAAGAGACAAGGAGGGACACTTCATCCTCATCAAAGGTAAAATCTACCAAGACGAACGCTCAATTCTGAATATCTATGCTCTAAATGCAAGGGCATCCACATTCATAAAAGAAACTTTACTAAAGCTAAAACGACACATTGCAACGCACGCAATAATAGTGGGAGACTTCAACACCCCACTTTCATCAATAGACAGACAGATCATGGAAACAGAAACTGAACAGAGTCACAGTGAAACTAACAGAAGTTATGAAACAAATGGATTTAACAGATATCTATAGAACATTTTATACTAAAACAAAAGAATACACCTTCTCAGTACCTCATGGTACCTCCTCCAAAATTGACCATATAATTGGTCACAAAACAAGCCTCAATAAATACAAGAAGATTGAAGTTATCCCATGTATCCTATCATATCACCACGGACTAAGGCTGATCTTCAATAACAACATAAATAACAGAAAGCCAGTGTTGACGTGGAAGCAGAACAATCTACTCAATGATAACTTGGTCAAGAAAGAAATAAAGAAAGAAATTAAAGACTTTTTAGAGTTTAATGAAAATGAAGCCACAACATACCCAAACTTATGGGACACAATGAAAGCAGTGCTCAGAGGAAAACTCATGGCTCTGAGTGCCTCCACACACAAACTGGAGAGTGCATACACTAGCAGCTTGACAGCACAACCAAAAGATCTAGAACAACAATGATAAAAAAAAAGCCAATTCACCCAAGAAGGAAATAATAAAACTCAAGAATGAAATCAACCAGTTAGAAACCAAAAGAACTACACAAAGAATCAAACAAACCAGGAATTGGCGCTTTGAGAAAATCAACAAAATAGATAAACTCTTAGCCAGACTAACTATAGGGCACAGAGGCCATATCCTAATTAAGAAAATCAGAAATGAAAAGGGCAACATAACAACAGAATCTGAGGACATCCAGAAAAAAAATCATCAGATCCTACTATAAAAGCCTATACTTAACAAAACTGGAAAACCTGGATGAAATGGACAATTTTCTAGACAGATATCAGGTACCAAATTTAAATCAGAATCAGATTAATGATATAAACAGTCCCATGTCCATGTCCCATAAAGAAATAGAAACAATCTCCTAACCAAAAAAAGCCCAGGACCAGATGGTTCAGATTTCTATCAGACCTTCAAAGAAGNCCTAATACCAATATTCTTCAAACTATTCCACAAAATAGAAACAAAAGGAACACTACCCAATCTGTTCTGTGAAGCCACAGTTATGGTGATACCAAAACCACACAAAGACCCAACAAAGAAAGAGAACTTCTGACCAATTTCCCTTATGAATATCAATGCAAAAATACTCAATAGAATTCTTGCAAAATGAATCCAAGTATACTTCAAAACGATCATCCATCATGATCAAGTAGGCTTCATTCCAGGGATGCAGGGATGGCTCAAGGTACAGAAATCCATCAACATAATCCACTATATAAAAACCTCAAAGACAAAAACCACATGATCAGTTCATTAGATACTGAGAAAGCATTTGGCAACATCCAATGCCACTTCATGATAAAAGACTTGGAAAATTCAGTAATTCAAGGCCCATACCTAAACATAGTAAAAGTAATATACAGCAAACCAGTAGCCAACATCAAACTAAATGGAGACAAACTTGAAGCAATTTCACTAAAATCAGGGACTAGACAAGCCTGTCCACACTCTCTCTGTTTGATAAAGTACTTGAAGTCCTAGCCAGAGCAATTTGACAACAAAAGGACATCAAATGGATACAATTTGAAAAGGAAGAAGTCAAAATATCACTATTTGCAGAT